>NC_056743.1:10931154-11006154 GCF_019279795.1 Protopterus annectens
TACCATGATACAAATACAACTAACACACCTATTCCTATAAAAAATCCACTGGGCTACCAGTCAGATACAAATACAACTAACACACCTATTCCTATAAAAAATCCCACTGTGCTGCAATCAGATGCAAATACAACCAACCAACATACCTATTCCTATAAAAATCCACCGTTCTCACCAATCAGATACGGATACAACTAGCATACTTACACTATTTCACCATAATAAAGTCCACTTATTGCTGCCAGTCGGATGCAAATGCAACTAACATTACCTATTCCTATAAGAATCACTGTGCTACACCAGTCGGATACAAATACAACCTAACATACCTATTCCTATAATAAAAATCCCACTGTGCTTTTACCAGTCAGATACAAATACAACTAACATACCTATTCCTATAAAAAATCCCACCTTTCTACCAATCAGATACAAATACAACTAACTTACCTATTCCTATAAAAAAATCCCACCGTGCTACCAAGCAGATACAAATACAACTAACATACCTATTCCTATAAAAAATCCCACGTGCTGCCAGTCGGATGCAAATACAACTAACATGCCTGTTCCTATAAAAGATCCACCTTTAACTGCCAGTCGGATGCAAGATGCAAGCTAACATACCTGTTCCTATAAAAAGATCACTGTGCTGCCAGTCAGTTGCAAGTAAAACTAGCATGCCTGTTCCTGTAAAAATCACCGTAGCGACCAATCAGATACAAATTACAGCTAACATACCTATTCCTATAAAAAATCACTGTGCTGCAAAGCGAGATACAAATACAACTAACATACCTGTTTCACCAAATCTCACTGTGCTACCAGTCAGTACAAATACAACTAACATACCTATTAAAATTTCTAAAAAGATCACAGTGTTAACACTTGATCCGTTCGAGAATACAGCTAACATACCACCTATTCTATAAAAAAAATCACTGCCATGCTGCCAGTCAGTTGGGGAAATGCAACTAGCATACCTGTTCCTATAAAAAGATCACCACTGTGGTACCAATCAGATACAAATACAACTAACATACCTATTCCTATAAAAATCCCACTCTATTGCTACCAATCGGATACAAATACAACCCACAACATACCTATTCCTATAAAAAATCCACACGTGCTTTTACCAATCAGATCCGAAATACAACTAAAACATACACCTATTCCTATAAAAATCACTGTGCTACCAATCAGATACAAATACAACTAACATACCTATTCCTATGAAAAATCCCACTTTTGTGCTACCTTTCAAGATACAAATACAACTAACATTATATACTATTCCTATAAAAAGAATCACTGTGCTAACCTTGATCGGATACAAATACAACTGACATACCTATTACTATAAAAATCCACACGTGCTGCAATCCAATTATAAATTACAGCTAACATGCCTATTCCTATATGAAATGGCACTGTGCTACCAATCAGATCGACAAATACAACTAACATACCTATTCCTATAAAAAAATCACTGTGCTTTTACCAATCACATGCAAATACAACAAACATACCTATTTCTATAAAAAAATCCCACTCTGCTACCAATCCGATCGAAATACAACTAACATAACTATTCCTATAAAAAATCCGTTAGCTTACCAATCAGATGCAAATGCAACTAACATACCTATTCCAATAAAAAATCCCACTGTGCTTTTACCAATCGGATACAAATACAACTAACATACACGTATTCCTGTATAAAAAAGTCCCACTGTACTGCAATCAGATACAAATACAACTAACATATCAATTACTATAAAAAAATCCCACTGTACTACCAATCAGATACAAATACAACTAACATACCTATTCCTATAAAAAATCCCACCGTGCTACCAATCAGATACAAATACAACTAACATACCTATTCTTATAAAAAATCACTTTTGTACTTTTACCAAGGTCAGATACAAATACAACTAAACTTACCTATTCTATGAAAAATCACTGTGCTACCAATCGGATACAAAATACAACTAACATACCTATTCCTATAAAAATCTCACTGTGCTGCAGTCAGATACAAATACAACTAACATACTGGCCTATAAAAAATCAGGTGCTGCCAATCAGATACAAACACAACTAACAATACCTATTCCTGTAGAAAATCCACTGTGCTACCAATCCAGATTCAAAATATTACTAACATACCTATTCCTATAAAAATCACTGTGCTGCAATCAGATGCAAATACAACTAACATACTATTCCTATAAAAAAATCACGTTAACACCAATCCAGATACAAATACAACTAACATACCTATTCCTATAAAAATCCCACTGTGCTACCAATAATCGATGAAATACACAACTAACATACCTTTTCCTATAAAAATCCCACTGTGCACCACCAATCAGATACAAATACAACTAACATACCTATTCCCCATAAAAATCCCACTGTACTTTACCAATCCGTCCAGTACAACTAACATGCAACACCATATAAAAATTCCATAACTTACCAATCAGATACAAATACAACTAACATACAGATTCCTATAAAAAATCCCACTGTGCTGCACCAATCCAGATACAAATACAACTAACATACCTATTCACCATATATAAAAATCCCACTGTGCTACCAGTTCGGAATACAAATACAACTAACATACCTATTCACTATAAAAGAGTAAGCACTTTTATTGCTACCAATGAGATGCAAATACAACCAACATACCTATGCCTATAAAAAATAGGACTGTTAGCTACCAATCAGCAGATACAAAATACAACTAACATACCTCTTCCTATAAAGAAAATCCCACTGTGCTACCAATCACATACAAATACAACTAACATGCTATATTCCTATAAAAAAATGCTCACCATGCTGCAATCAGATACAAATACAAACTAACATACCTATTCCTATAAAAGATGGGACTGTGCTACCAATCAGATTACCCGGATACAACTAGCATGCCTATTCCTATAAAAGGAATCCACCGTGCTACTTGATCAGATATTAAAATAAGGCAACTAACATACCTATTCTATAAAAGTCACTCTGCTGTGCTACCAGTCAGATGCAAATACAACTAACATACCTGTTACTATAAAAACATCCCACATAGGTGCTACCAATCGAGATACAAATACAACTAACATGCCTATTCTATAAAAATCACTGTGCTGCCAATCAGATACAAATACAACTAACATACCTATTCTATAAAAATCCTGTATTTACCAATCAGGGTACAAATCCAACTAACATACCTATTTCTACAAAAATCACTGTGCTACCGACAGATACAAATATAACTAGCATGCCTATTCCTATAAAAAATACTTACTGTGCTGCCAATCCGAGATACAAATGGAGACCCCCATACCTGTTCATATAAAAAATCACTGTGCTGTGGATACAAATACAACTAACATACCTATTCCTTTAAAAAATCCCACTGTGCTATCAATCAGATACTAATACAACTAACAAACCTATCCCTATAAAAAAAATCACTGTACTGCAATCAGATGCAAATACAACTAACTTACCTATTCCTATAAAAAATCACTGTGCTACCAATCCAGATACAAATGCAACTAACATACCTATTCTAGAAAATAACTGTGCTACCAATCAGATGCACAAATACAACTAACATACCTATTCCTATAAAAATCCCATGCTGTGCTACCACTTGATCGGATTGCAAAGAACTAATATACTATTCCTATAAAAAATCACTGTGCTACCAAACAGATACAAATACAACTAACGCCCTATTCCTATAAAAAATCCACTGTACTGCAATCAGATACAAATACAACTAACATACCTATTCCTATGAAAATCACTGTGCTACCAATCAGATACCAAATGCAGCTAACATACCTATTCCTGTAAAAATCCCGCACGTTGCTGCCAATCAGACACAGTACAACTAACATACCTATTCATATAAAAAATCACTGTGCTGCGATCAGATACAAATTACGAACTAACATACCTATTCTATAAAAAATCCCACTGTACTTTGCTACCAATCAGATACAAATAAAACTAACATACCTATTCACTATAAAAAATCACTGTGCTACCAATCCAGGATATGAAATACAACTAACATACCTATTCTATAAAAAGATGCGCCGTGCTGCACCAATCAGATACAAATACAGCTAACATACCTATTCTATAAAAAATCACTGTGTGCTTTACTTGCCAGTCAGATGCAGAATACAACCTAACATACCTATTCCTATGAAAAATCCCACTGTGCTACCAATCAGATACAAATAAAACTAACATACCTATTCCTATAAAAAAATCACTGTGCTATGATCGTATACAAATACAACTAACATACCTATTCCTATAAAATCCACGGGTGCTGCAATCAGATACACAAATAAAACTAACATACCTATTCCTATATAAAAATCCACTGCTGCTGCAATCAGATACAAATACAGCTAACACACCTATTCCTATAAAAAAAAGAATCCATCTGTAATTCTCCAATCAGATACAAATTACGAGCTAACATACTATTCCTATAAAAAATCTCCTTACTGATGCACTGCGATCACATACAAATTACAACTAACATACCTATTCACCATAAAAAAATCCTGTGTTTAACACTTGATCCGATGCAAAATACAGTTAACATACTATTCCGCATAAAATAATCCCATGCTGTGCTGCCAATTAGATGCAAATGCGAACTAAGCATTACCTATTCCTATAAAAGATCCACAGTAACTACCAATAAGATATGGAAATTACCAACTAACACACCTGTTCCTATAAAAAATCCACCTTGTTAGCTACCAATTTCGGATGCAAGATACAAATACAGCTAACATACCTATTCCTGTAAAAGATCACTGCTGTGCTAGCCAATCCGGTCGACATACAGCTAGCATATCTGTTCCAATACAAAGTCACTGTGCTGCCAATCAGATACAAATACAAGCTAACATACCTATTCATATAAAAAATCACACGTGCTGCAGTCAGATACAAATGCTACTAACATGCCTGTTCTGTAAAAAATTCCACTGTGCTGCAATCCAGTTAAATACAACTAACATACCTATTCCTATAAAAATCACACGTGCTGCAATCAGATACAAATACAACTAACACCTATTCCTATAAAAAAGGCCCCACCCCGTGCTACCAATCAGATACAAATACAACTAACATACCAATTCTTATAAAAAATCCTGCACAATGCTGACAATCCGATGGAGCATACAACTAACATATCTGTTCAATACAAAATCCCTTGTGCTGCCAATCAGATACAAATACAACTAACATACCTGTTCCTAAAAGGAATCGCACGTAACCTTGCAATCGGATTACCAGATACGAGCTAACGCATGCCTGTTCCTATAAAAAAGTCCACTTATTGCTGCATGATCCGATCGAAATACAACTAACATACCTATTCCTATAAAAAATCCCACCGTGCTACCAATCAGATACAAATACAACTAACATACCTATTCCTATAAAAAATCCCACCATGCTACCAATCCGATCGAAATACAACTAACATACCTATTCCTATAAAAAATCCCACTGTGCTACCAGTATGATACAAATACAACTAACATACCTATTCCAATAAAAAATCCCTCTGTGCTACCAATCCGATCGAAATACATCTAGCATATCTCTTCCTATAAAAAATCCCACTGTGCTACCAATCAGATACCTATACAACTAACATACCTATTCCTATAAAAAATCCCACTGTGCTACCAATCAGATATAAATACAACTAACATACCTATTCCTATAAAAAATCCCACTGTGCTACCAATCAGATACAAATACACAATAGCATACCTATTCCTATAAAAATCACCATTAACACCAATCAGATACAAATACAACTAACATACCTATTCCTATAAAAAAATCCCACTGTGCTACCAATCCGATCGAAATACAACTAACATACCTATTCCTATAAAAAATCCCACTGTGCTACCAATCAGATACAAATACAACTAACATACCTATTCCTATAAAAATCCCACTGTGATACCAATCAGATACAAATGCAACTAACATACCTGTTCTATAAAAAAATCACTGTGCTACCAATCAGATACAAATACAACTAACATACCTATTCCTATAAAAAAATCCCTTGTGGTACCCCAATCAGTTACAAAATACAGCTAACATAACTATTATTCCTATAAAAAATCCCACAGTGATACCAATCCAGATGCAAATACAACTAACATATCTATTCAATATAAAAATCACTGTGCTACCAATCAGATACTAAATACAACTAACATACCTATTCACAAAAAAATCCAACCGTGCTACCAATCAGATACAAATACAACTAACATACCTATTCCTATAAAAAATCCCAGTGTGCTACCAATCAGATACAAATACAACTACCATAACTACTCCTATAAAAAATCCCACAGTGCTACCTATCATATACAAATACAACTAACATACCTATTCCTATAAAAAAATCACTGTGTGCTACCAGTCAGATACAAATACAACTAACATACCTATTCCTATAAAAATGCACTGTGCTACCAATCAGATACAAATACAACTAACATACCTATTCCTATAAAAATTGCCACCGTGTTACCAATCAGATACAAATACAACTAACATACCAATTCCTATAAAAAATCCCACCGTGTTACCATTCAGATACAAATAAAACTAACATACCTATTCCTATAAAAATCCACTGTTTTACCAATCAGATACAAATACAACTAACATACCTATTCTTATAAAAAAATCCACTGTGCTACTTACCAATAAGGTCCGAAATACACAACTAACATACCTATTTCCTATAAAAAAAATGCCACCGTGCTACCAGTCCAGATTCACAAATACAACTAACATACCTATTCCTTTGCAAAGTCCACTGTACTACCAATCAGATATAAATACAACTAACATACGTATTCCTATAAAAAATCCAACTGTGCTACCAATCAGATACAAATACAACTAACATACCTATTCCTATAAAAATCCCACTGTGCTACCCAGTAGATACAAATACAACTAACATACCTGTTCCTATAAAAAATCTCACCGTGCTTTTGCCAATAAGATACAAATACAACTAACATACCTATTCCTATAAAAAAATCACTGTGCTGCAATCAGATACAAATACAACTAACATACTATTCCTATATAAAATCCCTGTGCTACCAATCAGATACAAATACAACTAACATACTTACAATTCCTATAAAAAATCCCACTGTGCTACCAATCAGATACAAATACAACTAACATGCCAATTCCTAAAAAAAATTCCACTGTGCTACCAATCCGATCAAAATACAACTAACATACCAATTCTTATAAAAAATCCTACTGTGCTACCAATCAGATACAAATACAGAAAGCTAACATGCCCTGTTCATACATATAAGTCACCCGTTGCTTTTGCCAATCGGATACAAAATTACCTGACTAACATACCTATTCCTATAAAAAATCACTGTGCTGCCAATCAGATACAAATACAGGCTAACATGCCTGTTCATATAAAAGATCAAACTAACGCATACCTATTCCTATAAAAAATCCACTGTGCTACCAATCAGATACAAATACAACTAACATACCTATTTCATATAAAAAAATCCACTGTACTACCAATCAGATACAAATACAACCTAACATACCTATTCCTATAAAAAATCACTTGATATTGCTGCCAATCGTTAGCTGCCAATCGGATACAAATACAGCTAGCATACCTGTTCACTGCCATAAAAAATCACCGTGCTAACAGTCCGATACAAATACAACTAACATACCTATTCTATAAAAAGAATCCCACCGTGCTACCAATCCAGATACAAAATAAAACTAACATACCTATTCCTATAAAAAATCACCGTGCTACCAATCAATTGGAAATACAACTAACATGCCTATTCCTATAAAAAAATCCCACAGTGCTATCAGATACCAAATACAGCTAGCATACCTGTTCTATAAAAAATCACTGTATAACACCAATCAGATACAAATACAACTAACATACCACCTATTCCTATAAAAAATCACCGTGCTTTTACCAATCAGATACAAATACAACTAACATACCTATTCCTATAAAAATCACTGTGCTTACCAATCGATTACAAATACAACTAACATGCCTATTCGTATAAAAAATCACCAGATACAAATACAGCTAACATACCTATTCCTATAAAAATCACTGTGCTGCAATCAGATACAAATAGAACTAACATACCTATTCCTATAAAAAAAATCACTGTGCTGCAATCAGATACAAATACAACTAACATACCTATTCCTATAAAAATCCTGTGCTGTCAGATACAAATACAACCTAATACCTATTCCTATATAAAATCACTGTGCTGCAAGTGGATACAAATACAACTAACATACCTATTCCTATAAAAAATGCCACCGTGCTACCAATCAGATACAAATACAACTAACATACCTATTCCTATAAAAAATCCCACTGTGCTACCAGTCAGATACAAATACAACTAACATACCTATTCCTATAAAAAATCGCACTGTGCTACCAGTCAGATACAAATACAACTAACATACCTATTCCTATAAAAACATCCCACTGTGCTACCAATCAGATACAAATACAACTAACATACCTATTCCTATAAAAAATCCAGAGTGCTACCAATCAGATACAAATACAACTAACATACCTATTCCTATAAAAAATCCGCCGTGCTACCAATCAGATACAAATACAACTAACATGCCTGTATTTTCATACCCTTCAAAAACTTTCCGTTTTGCCTGTCAGGTACCAAATCTGCAACATTATTGTACAGTCATCCCACCGTGCTGCCATTCAGATGCAAATTTAACCACAAGCATACCTATTCCTATAAAAACGTCACCGTGCTGCCAATCAGATACAAATACAAGCCAACATACCTATTCCTATAAAAAATCCACTATGCTACCAACCGAATTGAAATACAACTAACATACCTATTTCTCTCACAAAAATCCCACTGTGCTACCAATCAGATACAAAATACAACTAACATACCTTCATTCCTATACAAAATGCACTGTGCTACCAATCAGATACAAATACAACTAACATACCTATTCCTATAAAAAAATCCCACTGTGCTACCAATGCCTGAGTTTTTCTTTCACAATACAACTAACATACCTATTCCTATAAAAAACCATGCTACCAACACTTTCCAAATCAAGAGCTAACATACCTATTCTATAAAAATTGGTCCCACCAGCATGGGCTGCCAATCAGATGCAAATAAAACTAACATACCTATTCTATATAAAAAAGCCCACTGTGCTGCCAATCTTGATACAAATACAGCCAACATACCTATTCCTATAGAAAATCCTTGTACTAGCAGCTAGTAGTAAACCCTTGGCCTTTATCTAGCAAGTCACTGTTGGTGCTACCAATCAGATCCCGGTGAACTTTCAGTTACTCGTATTCCTCATCAAAGGTTCACTCTTGAAGCAGTCAGATACAAGTGAGGGCTAACATACTGTTCACTATAAAAAAATCGGACACTGTGGTACCAAGCAGATACAAATACAAGTAAAGATACCTATTCCTGCAAAAAATCACTATGCTGCCTTTCACATACATGTTCTATTCATTTATTTAGTATTATGAAGTTTTATATCCCTAGGCGTGTAGCTCAGTCCGATTTGGTTTTGCTAAGGATGGGCACTGTTCCTAACAATAGTCCCATCGTTAACGACAATGAGAAACAGATATGTAACGTTAGACAGAAGGATCCCTCTAAAAAATCCCACGGTGCTGCCAATCAGAGAGAAATGCAGCAACTTAGCTTTTTCTATAAAAAATCCACCGCGCTGCATACAACTACCAGTAGCATACCGCACTCTTGGTTAGGTAAAAATCCTACTGTACTCTCTCCAGCTGCTGGAGATGTCTAGCCAGGTACATTATCAATTCATTACAATAATCACTGATGCTGGAAGAGTAGAGGGGCACCATTACAACTATCATGCTTATATCTTGATCACGAAATCACCTTTCTGCAATCAGATACACATACTACTAGGGATACCTTTTCCTATAACCACTTTGGCAACCAATCCGGTCGAAATACAACTAACATACCTAGCAGGTTCCTATAAAAATCCTTATTTCTTCTTCAGATACAATTACAGCTCACATACCTATTCCTATAAAAAATCCCACTGTGCTACCAATCACATACAAATACAACTAACATACCTATTCTTATAAAAAATCCCACTGTGTTACCAATCCGATCGAAATACAACTAACATACCTATTCCTATAAAAAATCACTATGCCAATCAGATACAAAACATACCTATTCCTGAGATCCCACTCATTACCAGTCACATACATGCCTATTCCTATAAAAAATCTGTGCTGCCAATCAGATACAAATACAACTAACATACCTATTCCTATAAAAAATCCCACTGTGCTACCAATCCGATCGAAATACAACTAACATACCTATTCCTATAAAAAATCCCACTGTGCTACCAATCAGATACAAATACAACTAACATACCTATTCCTATAAAAAATCCCACTGTGCTACCAATCAGATACAAATACAACTAACATACCTATTCCTATAAAAAAAATCCCGCAATGCTACCAATCAGATACAAATACAACTAACATACCTATTCCTATAAAAAATCCCACTGTGCTACCAATCAGATACAAATACAACTAACATACCTATTCCTATAAAAATCCCACTGTGCTACCAATCAGATACAAATACAACTAACATACCTATTCCTATAAAAATCCCACTGTGCTACCAATCAGATACAAATACAACTAACATACCTATTCCTATAAAAAATCCCACTGTGCTACCAATCAGATACAAATACAACTAACATACCTATTCCTATAAAAAAATCCCACTGTGCTACCAATCAGATACAAATACAACTAACATACCTATTCCTATAAAAAATCCCACTGTGCTACCAATCAGATACAAATACAACTAACATACCTATTCCTATAAAAATCCCACTGTGCTACCAATCAGATACAAATACAACTAACATACCTATTCCTATAAAAATTCCCACTGTGCTACCAATCAGATACAAATACAACTAACATACCTATTCCTATAAAAATCCCACTGTGCTACCAATCAGATACAAATACAACTAACATACCTATTCCTATAAAAAATCCCACTGTGCTACCAATCAGATACAAATACAACTAACATACCTATTCCTATAAAAATCCCACTGTGCTACCAATCAGATACAAATACAACTAACATACCTATTCCTATAAAAATCCCACTGTGCTACCAATCAGATACAAATACAACTAACATACCTATTCCTATAAAAATCCCACTGTGCTACCAATCAGATACAAATACAACTAACATACCTATTCCTATAAAAAATCCCACTGTGCTACCAATCAGATACAAATACAACTAACATACCTATTCCTATAAAAAATCCCACTGTGCTACCAATCAGATACAAATACAACTAACATACCTATTCCTATAAAAAATCCCACTGTGCTACCAATCAGATACAAATACAACTAACATACCTATTCCTATAAAAATCCCACTGTGCTACCAATCAGATACAAATACAACTAACATACCTATTCCTAAAAAAATCCCACTGTGCTACCAATCAGATACAAATACAACTAACATACCTATTCCTATAAAAAATCCCACTGTGCTACCAATCAGATACAAATACAACTAACATACCTATTCCTATAAAGAAATCCCATTGTGCTACCAATCAGATACAAATACAGCTAACATACCTATTCCTATAAAAAATCATACAGTGCTGCCAATCAGATACAAATACAATTAACATACCTATTCCTATAAAAAATCCCACTGTGCTACCAATCAGATACAAATACAACTAACATACCTATTCCTATAAAAATCCCACTGTGCTACCAATCAGATACAAATACAACTAACATACCTATTCCTATAAAAAATCCCACTGTGCTACCAATCAGATACAAATACAACTAACATACCTATTCCTATATAAAATCCCACTGTGCTACCAATCAGATACAAATACAACTAACATACCTATTCCTATAAAAATCCCACTGTGCTACCAATCAGATACAAATACAACTAACATACCTATTCCTATAAAAAAATCCCACTGTGCTACCAATCAGATACAAATACAACTAACATACCTATTCCTATAAAAATCCCACTGTGCTACCAATCAGATACAAATACAACTAACATACCTATTCCTATAAAAAAATCCCACTGTGCTACCAATCAGATACAAATACAACTAACATACCTATTCCTATAAAAATCCCACTGTGCTACCAATCAGATACAAATACAACTAACATACCTATTCTTATAAAAAATCCCACTGTGCTACCAATCAGATACAAATACAACTAACATACCTATTCCTATAAAAATCCCACTGTGCTACCAATCAGATACAAATACAACTAACATACCTATTCCTATAAAAAAATCCCACTGTGCTACCAATCAGATACAAATACAACTAACATACCTATTCCTATGAAAAATCCCACTGTGCTACCAATCAGATACAAATAAAACTAACATACCTATTCCTATAAAAATCCCACTGTGCTACCAATCAGATACAAATACAACTAACATACCTATTCCTATAAAAATCCCACCGTGCTACCAATCAGATACAAATACAACTAACATACCTATTCCTATAAAAAATCCCACTGTGCTACCAATCAGATACAAATACAACTAACATACCTATTCCTATAAAAACATCCCACTGTGCTACCAATAACAAATACATCTGACATACCTATTCCTATAAAAATATCCCACAGTGCTACCAATCAGATACAAATATAACTAACATACCTATTCCTATAAAAATATCCCACAGTGCTACCAATCAGATACAAATATAACTAACATACCTATTCCTATAAAGAAAATGCCACTGTGCTACCAATCAGATACAAATACAACTAACATACCTATTCCTATAAAAAATCCCACTGTGCTACCAATCAGATACAAATACAACTAACATACCTATTCCTATAAAAATCCCACTGTTTTACCAATCAGATACAAATACAACTAACATACCTATTCCTATAAAAATCCCACTGTGCTACCAATCAGATACAAATACAACTAACATACCTATTCCTATAAAAAATCCCACTGTGCTACCAATCAGATACAAATACAACTAACATACCTATTCCTATAAAAATCCCACTGTGCTACCAGTCAGATCCGACAAATACAACTAACATACCTATTCCTATAAAAAATCCCACTGTGCTACCAATCAGATACAAATACAACTAACATACCTATTCCTATAAAAAATCCCACTGTGCTACCAATCAGATACAAATACAACTAACATACCTATTCCTATAAAAAATCCCACTGTGCTACCAATCAGATACAAATACAACTAACATACCTATTCCTATAAAAATCCCACTGTGCTACCAATCAGATACAAATACAACTAACATACCTATTCCTATAAAAAATCCCACTGTGCTACCAATCAGATACAAATACAACTAACATACCTATTCCTATAAAAAATCCCACTGTGCTACCAATCAGATACAAATACAACTAACATACCTATTCCTATAAAAATCCCACTGTGCTACCAATCAGATACAAATACAACTAACATACCTATTCCTATAAAAAATCCCACCGTGCTACCAATCTGATTGAAATACAACATACCTATTCCTATAAAAAAATCCCACTGTGCTACCAATCAGATACAAATACAACTAACATACCTATTCCTATAAAAAAATCCCACTGTGCTACCAATCAGATACAAATACAACTAACATACCTATTCCTATAAAAATCCCACTGTGCTACCAATCAGATACAAATACAACTAACATACCTATTCCTATAAAAAATCCCACTGTGCTACCAATCAGATACAAATACAACTAACATACCTATTCCTATAAAAATCCCACTGTGCTACCAATCAGATACAAATACAACTAACATACCTATTCCTATAAGAAATTCCACTGTGCTACCAATCAGATACAAATACAACTAACATACCTATTCCTATAAAAATCCCACTGTGCTACCAATCAGATACAAATACAACTAACATACCTATTCCTATAAAAAATCCCACTATGCTACCAATCAGATACAAATACAACTAACATACCTATTCCTATAAAAAATCCCACCATGCTACCAATCAGATACAAATACAACTAACATACCTATTCCTATAAAAAATCCCACTGTGCTACCAGTCAGATACAAATACAACTAACATACCTATTCCTATAAAAAATCCCACTGTGCTACCAATCAGATACAAATACAACTAACATACCTATTCCTATAAAAAATCCCACTGTGCTACCAGTCAGATACAAATACAACTAACATACCTATTCCTATAAAAAATCCCACTGTGCTACCAATCAGATACAAATACAACTAACATACCTATTCCTATAAAAATCCCACTGTGCTACCAATCAGATACAAATACAACTAACATACCTATTCCTATAAAAATCCCACTGTGCTACCAATCAGATACAAATACAACTAACATACCTATTCCTATAAAAAAATCCCACTGTGGTACCAATCAGATACAAATACAACTAACATACCTATTCCTATAAAAAATCCCACTGTGCTACCAGTCAGATACAAATACAACTAACATACCTATTCCTATAAAAAATCCCACTGTGCTACCAATCAGATACAAATACAACTAACATACTTATTCCTATAAAAATCCCACTGTGCTACCAATCAGATACAAATACAACTAACATACCTATTCCTATAAAAATCCCACTGTGCTACCAATCAGATACAAATACAACTAACATACCTATTCCTATAAAAAATCTCACTGTGCTACCAGTCAGATACAAATACAACTAACATACCTATTCCTATAAAAAATCCCACCGTGCTACCAATCAGATACAAATACAACTAACATACCTATTCCTATAAAAAATCCCACCGTGCTACCAATCAGATACAAATACAACTAACATACCTATTCCTATAAAAAAATCCCACTGTGCTACCAATCAGATACAAATACAACTAACATACCTATTCCTATAAAAAATCCCACCGTGCTACCAATCAGATACAAATACAACTAACATACCTATTCCTATAAAAAATCCCACTATGCTACCAATCAGATACATAACATACCGATTCGTACAAAAAATCCCACTGTGCTACCAATCCGATCGAAATACAACTAACATACCTATTCCTATAAAAAATCCCACTGTGCTACCAATCAGATACAAATACAACTAACATACCTATTCCTATAAAAAATCCCACTGTGCTACCAATCAGATACAAATACAACTAACATACCTATTCCTATAAAAAATCCCACTGTGCTACCAATCAGATACAAATACAACTAACATACCTATTCCTATAAAAAATCCCACTGTGCTAACAGTCAGATACAAATATAACTAACACTCTGTATTTTCATGCCCTTCACATACTTTCTTTTACTTCTTACCAAATCTGCACATTTGTACAGTCACCACCCCATTTTTTAACCACAAGCATCATCTATCCTGACTAACTAGCCCATCTCAGCAACACCTATTCTGCACTTATAATTAACCAATCTTCTCTCACAAACACCCAGTCAAAAGTTACCTTCATTCCTCTACAGTCATCTCACATAACTATCTACCTTCAACTCCATTTATTACCTCTGTTCACACTGCCTGAGTTTTCTTTCACATTTCCACTCACTCCGTGTTTGTATAGTCTCATTTTAAACACTTTCCATCAAGAATATAGGTTCATAAGTTGGTACTGGGCTATATGCCCGAAGGCATATATTAGCCCAGCCACGTTGTGCGGTATTCACCGCCCCTTTAGTAGTTCCCTAGACCCTTGTACTAGCAGCTAGTACCCTTGGCCTTTATCTAGTTGTGCTGTTGGTGTGATCCCCGGTGTGAACTTTCTGTTACCCATCCACTCATCAAGGTTCCTCTTGAAGAGTGATAGTGAGGGGCTCTGTCTTATGTAGATCGGGACCCTGTTCCATAGTAAGGGAAGTCTCTGCAAAGAGAATCTATCCATCCAGCATGTTCTATTCATTGTTGTGTTGAAGTTTATATCCCTAGAGCGTGTAGCTCGAGTAGATTTGGTTTTGCTAAGATGGAGCATGTTCAACAATTCTGGGTTGGACATGGCTCTGTACGTTAGACAGAGATCCCCTCTGAGAAAGCGGTATGCAACAGAGAACAGTCTTAGCTTTTTCAATCATGCTGCATAGGGCAACTGTTTGAGGCCAGTAATCCTCTTGGTTACGTACCTTTGTGGTCTCTCCAGCTGCTGGAGATGTCTAGCCAGGTACATTCCAATTGGTGCATTGTACTCAATAATGGGTCTGATGAGGGAAGAGTAGAGGGGCACCATTACATCCTTATATCTTGATGCGAACCCTTTCGTGATCAGATGGGTCACATAGAAGGATTTTCTAACCACTTTGGCAACATGGTTATCAAAGGAAAGCTGACTATGTACTTGGGTTCCTAGATCCCTTATTTCTTCTTCAGATTTCAGGGGATTACCTCCTATGTTGTAGTTTGCGGTTACTCTGTTTTTTCCAAAGGGGATTACTACGCATTTTGTTGCATTTAGCTTGAGACCATGGCTTTGACACCATGCATCAGTCTCACTTAGGCCCTTCTGGAGGATCTCCATGTCGGCCGGAGATTCTGTTATAGCCCCCAGTTTGCAGTCATCCGCAAACTTAGTCAGCCACAGCCCTTCCATGCTTGCCTGCACTTCTGAGAAGTATATGCCAAACAGGAGGGGCCCCAGGACAGAGCCCTGAGGCACACCACTCATTACTGGTCTGGATTCGGACATAGATCCCGCTACTCTTACTTTATGGGATCTGTCTGAGAGCCAGTTTGCGATCCATCTTGTGACGGAAGGGTTTATGCCCAGGCTGGTGAGCTTATCAATAATACCTGAATGGGGAATGGTGTCAAATGCTTTAGCAAGGTCAAGGTAAGCTGTGTGTACCTCCTTTCCCTTATCTATAGCCTGAGTAACTGTCTCAAAGAAATCCATCAGGTTCAGGAGGCATGATCTGCCCTTGACGAAGCCGAACTGTGTGGGGTCCAGTGACTGGAGGTTCCCAATCTCTCCATTTATGAGTTCCATAATGATTCACTCCATAGCCTTACAGATCAGACTGGTCAGGCTTATTGGTCGGTAGTTCCCAGGGTCAGTTGTGGCCCCACCCTTGTGTAGTGGGACCACCACTGCCATGCACCATTCTATGGGCACATATCCTGTGGAGAGGCTGAGACTGAACAGGGTATTAAGATGTGGGGTTAATTCCTTTTGGAGCTCACGTATGACACAGCTTGGGACACCATCTGATCCCATGGAGGCAATGTTTTTATCTTTAGATAGAGCCTTGTTAACCAACATATCAGTAATAATTGGACTTACACAATCCCCTAGAATGGTAATAGGCCCTGTAGATGGTGACGGGGGGGGGGGGGATTTGCACTGAACTTGTCAGCCAAGATGTTGGCAATGTCAAAAGGGTCAGTGTATTTTGTTCCATTTTGTACTAGCTCAGAACAGACCTGAGCATTGCCATTTAGGGTTTTGACGTAACCATAGAAGGCCTTATGGTTATCCTTGGCAACTTTCTTTTCAAAATTAGCTTTAGTTGACTTGATGAGGGCCCTCAATTTCTTACTAATGCTGATCAGGGATGATTTTTCTACTTGAGATTTGGCCTTTTTTGTATAAGTCTCCCCCTTTTATTGTATAGTTTGCTTATGGCCGGGGTCCACCAGACTTGTTTCTTCTTGCTTGAGGAAGGAGTCTTAGTTTTATTTGGGATAGCACGGTCCATGCAATCCTGAAGATGCATATAGAGTGCCTTGGTGTAGGATTCCACATCCTGGATATCATTATCCTTCTGCAAGGGAATAGTGAAGCTTTCCACTTCGGATGCAAGTAGTTTGAAGTTTGCTTTGGAAAGGTTTTTTATGATGGTTTCTTTGACTGGGGGAGGTGGAGGGGTAAGGATGTCCAGGGTTATCAGTTTGTGGTCGGATCTGACCAAGGAGGGGTCAGCTGATCAAAGTTTCTTTGGTAGAAAAGGAAAGGGAAGTCAGGATTTGTTGTGGTTAATAAGAGAAGGAATTGATGACATTATTAATACAAAAGTAGAAGTAAAGGTTATAATATGTGATATAATTAAGGCATGATAATAAATATGAATCATTATGGAGAATTTTGCAAGAATATAACATAAGTGACAAAATATTACATATTATTAAATCAATATAAAAATATGTGAAAGTAAACATAAATGGTTGGATTGGGGAAGATGTAAAAATAGTGTGTGGAATAAAACAAGGATGTCCAGCCAGCAGTGTGATATTGTCATTAGTTATGAATATGGTAGTTATGGAAATAAATAAAATGACAGGTGATGGAGGATATAACATGATGAAGGAGGTACAAACACTGATAATGCATACTTATGCTGATGACATTGTAATAATTGCTATAATACATTATGGCTGGAAGAAATAAAAAAATAAGTATAATATTAAAGAACATTGGTTTAAGTATAAATAAAGATAAAAGTAAAGGATTTGGTTAAGAAGGTATAATAGGATGTGTAGAATACAGGGAAAAGTGTATTGCTGTATTGGATGTAGTATTTGCTAGAAGTGAATATATACATGAGGAGTGGGACAAAGTTATTAAAGGAATCAAATATATGATTGCTTTCTGGAAAACATATAGATTTTCATAGAGAAAGAAAGCACATTTGATAAAGACTATAATATTGGGTAAAATAGCCTATATTGCAAACATACCAAGGGGGACCAAGGGGGTGATAACGGGTGTGGTACAATGGGTGCCTGTGTTATGTGGCAGATCCGAGCACCCGACAGGCAGCTGACAGTAACATTCTCCTTGTTCAGCCTGGTGAGTGGAACATCCGTGTGCCTTACTATAGAGTCTCCTATTACTAGCGTGTTAAGTATGGTATTTTGCCTTAAGGGCTGTTGTGAGGCACACTGCTGAGGTGAATTATGTATTTTCTGGCTTGTGTTTGGGGGTGCAGGTTGCTTGCTTGTCTGGTTTGGAGGGCACTGTTTCTTTTTCAGATTGGTACCTAGTGCCTCCGAATATGTTTTTGTGTATTTATGCGTATGTTTTGCCGGTGCCTGTTTTGTAGATTCATGTGTGACAGGTGGTGTGATGCAAGTGTGTCCGTTATCCTCTTGACTGTCTGTTACAGTCATGGGTTGAGAGTGCTTAGCCTCCAGTCTGGCTGTGTATTTGCATCTCTCACAAGTGTTTGTGTCTAGAGGTAAGAGGAGAGGGTTGTCTGTATACATGAGGCAGTTGTGACATTGCCTCAGGATGGCCATTTCCACTAGATGAACTGGAGAGTACACCTGAAGCTGACCTCTGGACATGCTTTGAAGAGTAAATTGAACTTAAGTCCTGCGGATGATCGAGGGTCTTATGCTATATTATAATAGTGCTGTCTAGGAAATTTGGAGAGTAATAGTGCTGTCTAGGAGATTAGGACAAGTGCTGATTTCTGTTTTGCAAGTGCTGCAATAAGAGCAGCTGATCTGAAGAACTTGAGTTGAGGTTTACCTAGTTCTAAGGGAAAATTTACAGTGCAGACTTTGTGGGATCAGGAATAGTATACCCCAGCTAACCGGCACTGCCCGACACTACTCTGTGCACAAAACCACGCAAAAAGAGAGATAAGTGAGGAAAGTGAGTACAAGAGCTGTTTTTCTCTAAGCAAGTGAGAAAAGTAAGTACAAAAACTTTTTCCTCTAGGTAATGAGGAAGATAGAGTGCTATAGTAATTAGTAGCTTATTTAGTGCTTACAAGTTCTGAACAAGTGCTGAGCATGAACAAGCAAATTTAAGTGCTAAAACTAAGAATCTGTATCTGCACTAGATGAGTTACAGGACAGAAACAAGTGCAAATACAGGCTTTCAAATCAGAAAGTTGAGAGAGATGGAAGAGATTGCCCAAACGGCCAATAACTACAAATTCTGGGCCAGAACCACTACTTATGTGGTAGACAGGTTACCTAGTGCTTACCAATCCCACTGATAAGCTAGAAGGCTTCCCTCCAACACAGAAAGGCTTGGGGGACTCAGAAGCTTACATACAGTCCTGGATACAGCAAATCTGTATCTAGAACACTAGTTACAGGAAAAGTAGGAAAAACAGGCTTACAGGTTTTTTTTTTTTTTTTTTTTTTTTACAGAAAAGTAGCAAAACAGTAGTAAAAACCAATTCACATGCAGTGCAAGCTAGCACACTTGAGTATGCAGCAATATTAGACCAAACACAGTTTAAAAATGCAATTAAAAAGGACTAAAAGCAAGTGCAGAAAGAGTTTATCAGGTAGAATGTGGTAAAGAGATGGGACGGGGGAGTGTCCCAGATCAAATCTACAGTGGGGTGGGCAACTGCAAAAGCCACCAAATTTAAACTACAAAACAAAAATAGGGTGGGTGGGACAAAACAGTTTTAACAGAGATCTAAGCAAAAACTAACAGTACAAACTTTAAAACCAAAAAAATATTCTCAGCTCTGTATATTTGCCGATCAGTCTCTCAGAACAGTGAGACAACAGTTTCAACACAGATCTAAGCAACAATTGAACTCTATAACCAAATAAATATATACTCAGCTCTGTATAATTGCAGATAATATGTAAGGCAGTCTCTCAGAACACAGGTTCCAGCAATTACAACACCATCACACTTTCTTTATGTGTCTTTTACTCTTCCCTCCCCACAAATCCCTTTAAAATATTTTTCAACCTTCTTCTCCTATCAGACCTACATTTGGACAGTCAACTTGTAGCTTTTCCTAATCTCCTCTAAACAACCACCCATATACCTCAACCCCTCTTCTACCCCAACATATATCGTAATGTTTTCACCAAACTGTACCCATCCACCACAAGCTCCCAGTTCCTGGCTTACAACTCTCAAAATACTTTCCTGCCAACATCTTATCCTATCCCCTCTTCTATTATTCACACACCTAACATCCTTTCATCAACAATTACAGCAAACCCTGTTTCAAGCATCAGATTCTGTAATTCAACATCAAATTTAGTATTATTTCCTTATCACATCCAACCTACTCAGCTTATCCACTAATCACCTTTTCAAACCAAACTACACTTTATAAACCTCTTTGAAGATAAAGATCCAAATCCAGGTTTTTTTCTATCCATCACAAACTGTTTGGCAAACTACCACCACAAAAACATCCTTTTTCATTAGGCCAAGCCTCTAAATCCAAAAACCTCCGTATTTATACCATTAACCATTAAGCATTAGAAACGAACTGCAAGAAGTCCAGGTGGATTGCCCTTCATCTGCCTAACATTATGCTAGCAATTGAAACCTGTCTAAAATGAGATATAAAAGATGAGAAGATCCTACCACCGTGGTATAACATGCTTAGATTAGATAGAACAAACAAAAAACAGGTCATTTGGCAATTGTCTACATTAACAACCTCCAACTATTCTACTCTAACTCTAGCCCCCTGGCAATTAAAAGTGAGGAGATACTTGTATCCTCACTTAAAGTTAATAGCTCTAAAACATTATGCATCATTGCTATCTACATACCCCTACGATAGATGACATCATGAAAAGGATAGATGAAGTCAGCAAAAGAAGAGATGAAATCAGTAATAAAAGGAGAACAGCATTGCTGGAAATGAATTCTTCCTCAGCTCTTAGTGACTACCTTCACAAGGTGGACCTTGTTTTTACAAACTCTCACCCAAAACGATACATATATGCATCTTAGAGGAAGCTAGGTCAAAAAATAAAGTTTACAAATGAAGTTGTCTGGAGCCATGGGTAGTCAATAAAATATCCAGCTTTAATTAAATCACTAGCAAGTTAAAATACAGTTGCATAAAAATGCTTCATCAGGCAAACAGCTTGAACTAAAAATTCAACACATATATACAATAAGAAGTAAAATCACAGGACTTATAAAATTAATTTAATCAATCAATTCAATTAACATCTAAAGAACCATCTACTTAATTTGGTTACATAGCACTTTTAGTGTAGGCTTAATACTAAATATTTCATTTAAACTAGGATATTGTTGTGCCCTAAATCTAATGATCCATTCACTTTCTTCTTTTTCTGTTAGATTTTTAATGTCCCCTCTGCTAATGTGTTCATATACTACCTGTAATATCATAAATTAAAAAAAATGGATATTATCTGTGTTTTTATGTGCTTAAATAAAGCATTCATCTCTATACACCTCCCTATTTCTGATAAATGATCACATATCCATTCTTTGAGCTTCCTATTTGTCTTTCCTATATAGAAAGCATCGTATTTGTGACACTCTGCCATCTAAATAATATACTTAGTATCACAGGTGCCATATACTTGCAATGTGAAATCTTTTTTAATAACTGGGTGTTCTATATTTTTTTCTGTAAAGATGTCCTTACAGTATATACATTTATTGCATGAATGAGTCCCTCCTTTATCAGATCTAGAAATACTAGCTGGTCTAATTTGTTCTTTGTAGCATAATCTATCTTCTAATGTATTCGATCTTCTATAGCCAAAACATCACCCTTTATTACTCATTTCTTTTAAATGGGGTATCTGCTGAATTAAGAACCATGTTTCTTATTATACTTTTAACATTTTAAGTATTCTTATTACAGGTTAATGTGCATCTACAGTTATTCATTGCACTACCTTTACATTACCTCCTATTATTCTTTTCTGAAAATATGGGTTACACATTTCATTTTCTCTTGTCTTTAATTTCAAGTTTAATTTCAATTAATCGTTGTTGTTGATATCCCCTTTATTAAATTCATGTACCATATTCTCTATCTGAATATTTATGTCTTTTTATCTTGTGTGTTTAGTCTAGCTGCAAGCATCATCTGATTTCTGACTATATTGTCAAAGATAAAAGATGGAAACATACTGGTGCTATATGTAAATACATATTTCTTTTTACCTCTTTCTTAAACAGACTTGTCTCTATCTGTCCTTTTGTATCCTCAATTAATGTTATACCTAAAAAAGTCTATTTGTGTAAAATAAACATTTTTCTTAAATGTTAAAAATTAGTTGTAGTGTATACCTATATAATAAATTTGTCTAAAGTATGCAACTGGCCATCCCATATATAAAAAAAAAAAATTATCTACAAATCTCTTATAAAAGACAATTCATTAGCAATATTGGTTTTGAATTTCAGAAAAGATATACGGAGTCTCCCTTGAATTCATGAAAATATTTGTGTAGGTATTCACCACTGTAGTACCCATGGCTACGCCTTTCATCTGCTTATAAAATCTATCTTGGAACATAAAGGTGTTTGTCAGTACAATTTCAAGTAGTGTGCATATAACATTTATATCTACATTACTCAAAGGTGTCTCCATTGATACATACTTTCTTACAGATTCGATACCTTCTTCATTCAGAATTGATGTAAATAATGAGTCTACATCTCACATAACAAAATAATAATCAGTTATATAATTACTTGTTGACCATTCAAACAATTGTTGCAAAAATCACTTATATCTTTTTAACAGTTTTTGATGTTTTCAATGGTGTTTTTAGTCTTTTCTCTAAATACTTAGAAATAGGTTCAGCAACCCACCCTCTAAGTGATGCAGTAGGTTGCGTACCCTAAAATATTTTTGAAATTGATCATTTTAGATTTCCTGTAAAACGTTCGTTCTTTGAAGTGTTCAATGTTTCATAAAAGAAACATATATGTCTGTGTGTCTGTGCATATATATATATATATATATATATATATATATATATATATATATATATATATAGTTCCACTTGAAAACATCAAAATTTCAAAATATCGAACTTCATATGGTTGAGACCATATGATCGATATTCTGAAATATCAAACACTTCAAGTGCAACCAAAAAAAAAATTAAAAAGAAGTGTATGCAGGGGGGCAAGCCCCCCACAGAGATGGCACAGTCACAATCTGCAGGGCACTTTATTGCCGTGCAGAAACACTACTTTTTTCTGTGTTTACTTACCTTTTTCTTCCACTTGAAAACATCGATCTTAAGAAAGGTCGATCATATAGTCTCAACCATATGATTGATCTTAAGAAAGGTCGATCATATGGTCTCGACCATATGACATTCAACCTTTAAAAGTTTGATGTTTCCAAGTGTAACCGCATATATATATATATATATATATATATATATATATATATATATATATATATATATATATATATATGGAACCACCACTAAATACCACTCACTCTACTGACACCCAAAATCCCAAGACCAAACACCCGAAAAATTATAATACCAAAAAACCAAAACCACAAAATTGAAACTACCGAAAACTACACACAACATACACACACATTCCCCAAAACACAAACACACAAACCTAACCTACACCCCCCACCCCCCCACTTAAATATTCTAACTCCAAGGTCACACTACCCAGACAATCACATGAATAGACCACCACAAGCCTACATCCCCCTCGCACACACACATCATACTCACAACACACACTTACACACTAAACCTCTAACCAACACAGTTAAACAGAAATACTTAACAACCCTTCTACCATATAGCAACACCAGAAGCACGAATTTCAAACTTCCGATAGTCAGGATTTTGAAATTCGCTCTTCTGGTCCTTCGGTAGTTTGGAGTTTCGGCTATATGGTCTAGAAAGTTTGAAATTCGGTATTTCAAACTTTCGAGATTATGTAGTGTTCCCATATATATATATATATATATATATATATATATATATATATATATATGTATCTGTATATGATTATTTAATGTTATGTCGACATTTGCATTTCTGAATAAGGAAAACAGCATTCCCATAAGTTGAAAGCATGAATGTTGATGCAACCCTACACTTGCAACAAGAAACAGCCTTAGTGCATGCAAAAAATAAAAAACCTCCCACAAAAAGCAATGTTATATATATATATATATATATATATATATATATATATATATATATATGTGTGTGTATTTATGGTTGCAGATGGTTAGGGGACACTGTACACACCTTCCAAATTTACGGCCGTATATGTGTAAATGTGGAAGGTGTGCACAGTGTCCCCTAGTATTAGAAACTAATATGGTGTATATCAGGAGATATGGAATGTTTTTTTTGGATAGGAAATACAATTGAAAGACTAAATGCCTTGTGTATATTGCAATTTGTCAAGTGTGTGAACAATTTTATATTGGCAAAACTATTAATATGTTACACAAGCGTATTTATCAGCATACGTATGATATCAGGAGGGCCAATATGAAAAATGCCCGGGCTAGGCATATTATAGAGTATCCACAGCATACTTTTAAATTTTCTGTTTTGGAACAAGTATGTCTTGAAGGGACTAAGGGTGGACCTGTTGAGTTACATCTTGAATACAAGGAATTACTCTGGCAATTGAGATGCAATGCTACCAACAATTATAGATTAAATGACACATTATCCATTTCAAGTTATTTAAAACTGAAGTCCGATTTTCACTTGTAGTCACACAGAAAAACATGTACTGGTTGCATTAATGTAAATTTGCATTTACTGCATTCACCATGATTTTGGTTACAATGTTCAGATCTGATGAAGCTATTTTTTAGCGAAAGCGCTTATCCGTTGTTTTACTAATAAAAGTATCTGGCTGTGAATATAAGAGTTGACCTTTGCTTTTGCTCTTGTGCTACGTTTTTTATTACTTATTTGATATCTGTTTAGTCATCTACTTTTGGTCACCTGAACAGATGGTCAACGGGTGTGTAAATTGCACAATTCTTAGGCTTTGGGAATAATCCCTTCCCCTAATCTTGTGCAATCATGGAGTTAGTATGTGTATGTGTATGTGTGTGTGTGTGTGTGTGTGTGTGTGTGTGTGTGTGTGTGTGTGTGTGTGTGTGTGTATCTACATATCTATACACACACACACACATACACACACATATATATAGATATATACACATATATCTGGGTCTACCTGAAAATGCCAAAAGTCCTAAACACCGATGATGAGAACACCGACACCAGAAGATCGACAACGGAGATGATCGACAGTTGAAAATCCTGATGCTGAGAACACCGACATGTTAAGGTAAGTGTGCGATAGTGATGGACTGTAGGGTTAGGGGCAGATTAAGTGATTTAGGGTTAGGGCATGGGTCAGGTAAGTGTGCGATAGTGACAAACTTTAGGGTTGGGGCGGGTTAAGTGAGTTAGGGTTAGGGCGCAGGTTAGGTGAGTGTGCGATAGTGACGGACCTTAGGGTTAGGGTTTGGGTTAAGGTTAGTGCATAGATAGTTGTGTATGTAAGGTTTAGTGTAGGTTTGTAAGGTTTTTGGTGTGCTTGTGTTGTGTGTGTGCTTTTTGGACAGGGGATTTGTTTTGTTTGTTGACTGTCAGGATTGTGGTTTGTCTGCCATGTGAAGTTTTGTGTTTTTGAACTTTCGGTTTTGTAGTGTCGGTGATTTCGTTGTCGGTGTATATATCTATATACGTAAAGATAGGAGAGGGTATGGCAGTTGATTTTTGTGTTTTCCTTGTTGAGAAATCCAAATGTTGACTTAACATTAGATAATTTTATATATATGTATATATATATATATATATATATATATATATATATATATATATATATGTATATATATATATATACGTTCCTGTCAGACGTCAAACCTTCTGAAATTCATATGGTCGGGACCACATGATCTACGTTTTGAAACTTCAAATGTTTTGAATGGAGATCTCGATACAGAGCAGAATGGGAAATTTACTCTTTTCCACAATGCAGTGCGATCTTGGAGTTGGTATATTTAATTAACATGGGGTGTGGGGGTTTGCCGACTTGCAAAAATGTTAAAAATAGAATTTTTCTGTTTTTCACTTATTTTTTTTTAATGTTTGAAGTTCTGAAACTTTGATCAGATGGTCTCAGCCATATGAATTTTGAAATTTCGAAACTTCTATAATCTGACATAGATCTATATATATATATATATATATATATATATAGAGAGAGAGAGAGATAGATAGATAGATAGATAGATAGATAGATAGATAGATATAGATAGATAGATAGATAGATATAGATAGATAGATAGATAGATAGATAGATAGATAGATAGATAGATAGATAGATAGATATAGATAGATAGATAGATATAGATAGATAGATAGATAGATAGATAGATAGATAGATAGATAGATAGATACTAAAAAAGCCATTAATAAAGTATATCAAAACTACAAAACTGTCTGGCGGAAACTACAAACCACCAAAATATATAGCTATATGTTTCTTTTATGAAATATGGAATGCTTCAAAGAGCGGATATTTTACAGCAAATGTAAAATAATCGATTTTTAAAAATAATTATGGGTTAGCCCCCTGCCCTCCCACACTACCTGCTAATTAAATATATACCCCCTCCAAGACTGCACAAGAGTGGGATAAGGGCAAATTCCAAGACCCACTGTAATGCGATCCTGTATGGAAAGCAGTCAGTAGGAAGAAAAACAAGTGAAAAAGATCATTCGCTCTTATGTATTGCAACTATATATATATATATATATATATATATATATATATATATATATATATGTTTGCATATGTATGTGTATATACATGTATTTTTTTGCCATGTTATGAATCACCATATCACAAAGTGAGAAGAATATGAATTTATGTTAACAAAACATGGTTGTCTAGGGGGTATGACTTTTTTGCATGTTTTTTCTCCCTTTACAATCATTCGAAAAGTCATTCCAGCACCCCCACTTCCTTCTCTGGGATTACAGGCACTCTAAGTCACCACCGGTCCAATGTCTGAATTTGAGCCAGGGCCAGGGAGGATTCTAAAGACGTCCTGGGCTGTTGCTTCTATCTTCTAACCAGGGAACATTTATCTTATGACCTCCCCTCTTTTTTCCTTTCCTCCCTTTTCTCTTGCAGTTCATAGGTTCTAGGCTAATGACCACCACAGTCTTTACAAACTTAGTTCCTGTGATGATGTCCTGGGAAGTGTGCAACAGAAGCGGCTGCAGCAGCTCAGCCATGCCCCCACCCCATTTCATCTTTTGGACATGCCACCTGGTAATTACATCCCCATCCTCCACCGGGGATCACCATCAGAAAAGCCCACAGGACCACCCCCCAGAGATGGTAATGCCCATCCCTCTGTGCACTCTGTGCCACCCTGTCTGTCATCCTTGCCAATAATTGAACCCAGGGTCACTTGGGCTGTAACCAGGGTATTTATCCCTCTACAACACCAGAGTGGCAGGAGCAAGACTTTTCATCTGCTCCCTCTCACTATTGATATTTTGATTAAAGGAATGAACTCAACAATTTGATGTACAACCAAATGACTGTCATCTATCCTGAAGTATCCCAACTGAATTGCCATTTCTTCGGTAGTCAGTGTATCGAGAAAAATATATTGAGTCCTCCTGTGTCAAATTTCATAAAGAATGATTTTTTGCAGAGGTCACACCCTCTTCCATCGATCCCACTGCTGTTTTAAATATATATATCTATATCTATCTACATATATATATATATATATATATATATATATATATATATATATATATATATATATATATATACACATATTACACACCAAACCTGAGATCGCACTATAGTGCAACAAAGGAAAAAGCACACTGTTGTATACTCCTGGATAGACAGACAGGCAGACACGCACCATTACTGCCTGATCAGCAATACATAATGACAACACCTGATGCATGCGTACGCACACACACACACACACACACACACACACACACACACACACACACACACACACACACACACACACACACACACACACACACACACACACACACACACACACACACACACACACACACACACCAGCAGCTCCAAAAAAATAACACTCCTAAACAGGTCCTTATGCAATGTCTAAGTCAGCGCTATGAATCTTGAATTTCTTAATGTGAGCGGTGACAGGTGAATTGAGGGCAGTATTACATCAGTTAGTGACTGCAAATATAATTCTGGGTTTGGATGTCTTATCAAAAAGCTTATCAGATACACGCCCAGTGTGAAGAGTTCACAACAGGGTTCAGTGCAGGAAATCATATTCCATTCCATTTTGGTGCATGGCTCCAACAAATGGCATTTTACTGCATGTAGTCTTTCAAACATATAAATAAACTTATATAACCTCAAAAGGTGATCTAGCTTCAGTAAAGGGTGGATGTCACACAAAGGACATGTGAGTTAGCATTCCTTTAAAATACTGAGTAAAGTGGGGTGCGCACCACATCACCTGGGTTGGGTTTTCAGTAAAGAACTGAGTTGAAAGCATCCCGCGTGTGTCAGTGTGGGTCTCTATCTGTTGTTCTGAATGTTAATTAAGCCTTCATTGTATATCTTACACAATAGTTTTTAGGTTTGGAGGAGTTTATTACATTTGGGCAGCAGCAAAATAACAGCTGATTTTCATGCACTTGGTATAATCCCAGACTAAATGGATAACCTTAGGAAGTTTCTGAGTGGCATGAATACATGGCATGCAACCACTTTCAAGAATTTGCCATAAAATGATTCAAGAGGTGGGCAGCAGACTGGTTCAGTTCAAAAAAGTCTTATAAACAGCAATACTGTTGGGAGAATGCTTTGAAGCAGACTACTGGGGAGGTCCTAATATATGTCTGAATGACTGCCAATTGGGTAATCAAAAGCTGTTCAAGACAAAACCCGAAAGATGAAATCTCTTAAGAAGTTCTGCACCTACTTGACAAAAAGATTCAGAGTTGAGTTGAGTTGAGTTGAGTTGAGTTGGGTTGGGTTGGGTTGGGTTGCCCCACCCCCCCGCTTGGTATCTAATTCTTTGACCTTCAGCTCAACACTCCTGGCCTACATTTAATAACATTTTCAGACAACTGTAAAACTGGATGTGGTAATTCTATCCTCTGCTGATACACAATTGCTCCAGCATAGCACAGACTACATTAACAATTGGTGCCAAAAGGACAATTTGCATAGACTACTTTAACAATTGGTGCCAAGGACAATGTGCATAGACTACTTTAACAATTGGTGCCAAGGACAATGTGCATAGACTACACCAACAATCGGTGCCAAGGACAATGTGCATAGACTACATTAACAATTGGTGCCAAGGACAATGTTCATAGATTACATTAACAATTGGTGCCAAGGACAATGTGCATAGACTAGATTAGCAATTGGTGTCAAGGACAATCTGCATAGACTACATTAACAACTGGTGCCAAGGACAATGTGCATTGACTACATTAACAATTGGTGCCAAGGATAATGTGCACAGACTACATTAACAATCGATGCCAAGGACAATGTGCACAGACTACATTAAAAATTGGTGCCAAGGACAATGTTCATAGATTACATTAACATTTGGTGCCAAGGACAATGTGCATGGACTACATTATCAATTGGTGCCAAGGACACTGTGCATAGACTACATTAACAATTGGTGCCAAGGACAATGTGCACAGACTACATTAAAAATTGGTGCCAAGGACAATGTTCATAGATTACATTAACATTTGGTGCCAAGGACAATGTGCATGGACTACATTATCAATTGGTGCCAAGGACACTGTGCACAGACTACATTAGCAACTGGTGTCAAGGACAATGTTCTCAAATTAAATGTGAAAAAAAAACAGGATACTCATTTTTGTTAAACAATCACTCTATTGTAAGGGGCCTAGGCACTCATGTTGCTAAGTCCTCATTTTTTGACAATCATGTTTTAACAGAGGTTTAGAAAGCCTTATGCCTTTCATCTAATTTCTAAGGACATTTCCTCTAGCTCCAAATACTCTCCTTTCCTTTTACTCCTATCTCACCAAACCCATTACTGACTATAATGCTCCTTTAGGCATACATTTGTCTAAAGATGTCACCCAACTTTACAGACCTTAGAGGTTCATAACGGAAGATTAGTTCTCAGGCCAGACTGGCAGCTCTCTCTCTGTACTCAGGTTCTTATGTAGTCCTCTATGGAGATCCATGTATAGCTAGCTTTTGAGTCTAGAATGCTGCAACTATCTTTGATCTTCTATTCTTCACAGGACAAGTAGTTCCTCAAATATGCAGTTACATGAACTAAACCATCATCAGCAGATAAATTAGATTGAAATGGCAGATTCATATCCCAACATATCCCTCACCTCTGGAACAAGCTTCTGTTATATATCAAAAACAGAAGCACCCCCTGCCACCTTCAAGGTAAACCTCAATAATTAGATAATTAGATGGGCAGCCTCAAATCCCCCCCCCGTCTTGTTTGTCAATAATGCAGGGAAAGCGCTCTACTCCCACACCGTTGCCAGAATTTGGAACTCTCTTCCCCTATCTGTGTCCACTGCCCCCTCCACATCCATATTCAAAAACTCCCTCAAATCGCACCTTCTTAGTACATGGTTATGCCCTTGTATCACATAACCCTACCCATACTACTATTAACTCCCCAAATTCCTCTCTGATCACATGCTGGAGCTCTGATCCCCTGTAGGCTTGGTCATCTGAAAGGGTACTTTTAACTGTAGAATCTTACTTGATATATTTTCTTTTCTTACCAAAGTATGACTGACATTGTCTTTTTACCCATGTTCTATATCTTTTACCTGGAGTGTTTTTATTAATTCTTGTTATATTACTATGCTCTGCATACATGATGTAACTTGTTTTGTGTATTATGCTGGATGTACTGTATTTGTATAACTTGATGTTGGAGCTTTTCTCCCCGGGCCTCCGCTGAAAATGGACCTGGTCCAGTCGGAATTTCCCGGTTAACAAATGTAAAATAAAATAAAATAAATAAAATTGTTTTAACCTCCTTAAGGATAAAAAAAAACAAAAACAAAGAAACTAGTGGTCTTAAAACTTTGTTAAGCTCAGTCACAATAATTTCCAAAAATCTGAGTGGAACGTTTATACTAATTTCCAAAAATCATGAAACCCAGGTATTGTTCCAAAGCAACAAGCCTTTATTCATCACAGACTAGTGATTCTCAGTAACAGAAATTTGTCTTTGTGTTTTATTTTTTTCCTCAACACTCATAGTGGTGAGCTTGGAACTAGACAGATTACTGTGCTTTTTCATTTTTTTTTATGTTTGTAACCTCCTTAAGGATAGAGACAACTTCTGAAAATGGGTTATTGTATGTAATTTTCTGAAGCCTGATTGGCTAATCCTTACCTATGTACCTATAAATCAGGGAGGGCAGGGAATTTCTGACATGTTGCAGGAGTTTATTTTAATTTTGTTGCAATAAGGTATGGATTTGCCCAGATGTTTTCACCTAATTTTACAATATAACAATTTTGCTTTTATACCAGCAATGGTACACTACTCCATGATGCTACATTACTTCTGATACCATAGTACTAATTATAATGCATTACTTATGATGCTGCAGCATCCATCAAACCACACGCACATACACACATTCATGGATGCATGTGTATCCATTGTACATCACAGAAACTGTAGCATCGTTATAAAACAAATAGACAGCTGCATATAGTAAGGATAGCATCATTAATGAGATAGTTACAGTGGCACAGGTGGGGGTCAGTAAAACATCAGCTGCAGTTCACTCCAGAGGACTGTACTGGGGCAAGTACAGCTACAAGGGGTACACACAATGAGGAGGGTCCTCCACTGATGACTAGTCAGATAGAAGGCCATCCACAACATCACAGCGACACTGCAGGGCATGTTGGTCTGTATCTGTGTACTTGTTATGTCTGCCGAAGTAGCAACAAAGAAGCAAGGAGTTATGTGGAGACTTGGGACTGACTCCTGTAAACGTTTTCCTGCACTGTAGATTGAGTAAGTGGTATCCAGCACATTGTTTAACTACACCAAAGCAGAAGCTAACAAATTAAAACAGGCAGGAGTTGGTTTCTGATGCTGCTAGCCTGTTTGCCAAACACAAACAAGTAAGTAGGTACAAGGTGTTTGTTTCCTTTCAAACACTTACCTGATGCAAGAATACATATAAACATTTAACAACATATTTTTCTCTGGTTACTTATTGTTTTATTTGTAGTAACTGGTTGTGGAAGGCAGAATGTTACTCATTTTTATGGAAATTTTATTATCTAGTTAAAGTAAATGATGCAGTAACTCCAAAAATGAAACAGAAATGCTACCTCTGATTAGCTAAGTGTATGAAATTACCTAAAGTCAGGGAAATACAAAAATATGGCAGCACAGGTGATGATGCGGAATTGCTAGAAGCATAGTTAAAGAGCAAATTATTAGAATAATTATAATAATATAATTATAATATATATTATAATTATATATATATAATAATTCTATAATAACTCTATAATAATTATTAGAATTTCTGGTTAAAGGCTTATATTGAGCATGCTTATTTGAACTGTTTCTTTCTGAAATCGGTACACCTTCTTTCCTGTAACATAGACTAGATTCAAACCTGCTGGATCTAGCTTTGTTTGCATAACTTGTGCACTGATCCAGGCTGTCTTTTTGGAGAAGGTTTCTCTGTACCCTAATGGCAGGAGTGTGAAGTTAGAACTTGTCTGATTGAAGAAAGCTGCAACAGGGCTCAGTTTTGTGCTTTTTAACTTGTTAATTGGGAAAAGTGTTGTTTTGATTGTATCTGCTCTATTTTCTGGAAAAAAAAGAAAAAAAAAAAAAATATATATATATATATATATATATACTTGATTCCCACCTTTCTGAACTAGCATAGTCCAGTTTTCAGGTCACTGCTGAATTCAGGGCTGTGTTACAAGTTTCTGTGTTGCCCATACCTTACTTGGATAGAAGGAGGTTTCTCTGTTCACCTGTGAGAGAGGGGAGCTTTGAGCAGCCTATCTGTCCCTGGAGGAGTGGTTTCAGCCCAGATTAATAGTTTATTGGCCATTTTTGGCTAATTTCTCTCTTTCACTTCCCTGCTATAAAAACTGTATTTGCACAGTTTTTGCGCTTGTATTTCATTCAGCAAATACCTTCCAGGTGCTCTGCAGAGTCTACAGCAGCTGAGAGACTTTGGAGTGACTAAGTATCATTTTTCTGCTTTTTTTGCTGTCTTAAACTAATTCCGCCTACAACGCCAGTTGTTTTAGCATTTCTGTGATATAAAAAGTTTGTTATTGCTACATATTGTACTTATTTGCTGCCTGCACTTGAATTAAGTTGTTTTTGTGTTTAAATAACCTGTTTAACTGTTGTTGGCTACACACTAAAGTGCAATAGCCTTTTCTGTGCATTTAAAGTGTTGTTTTGACTGCTCTATTTTCTGAGAAAAAAATATATATATACTTATTTCCTGCCTTTCTGAATTAGTATAGTCCAGTTTTCAGGATATTGCTGAATCCAGGGCTGTGTTACAAGTTTCTGTGTTGCCCATAACTTACTCGGATAGAAGGAAGTTTCTCTGTTCACCTGTGAGAGAGGGGAGCTTTGAGCAGCCTATCTGTCTCTGAAGGAGTGGTTTCAGCCCAGATGTTAGTATTTTATTGGCCATTTTGGGCTATTTTTGATTGTATCTACTCTATTTTCTGAAAAAAACAAACAAACAAAAAAAAAATACTAGTTTCCTGCTTTTCTGAACTAGTATAGTCCAGTTTTCAGGTTATTGCTGAATCCAGGGCTGTGTTACAAGTTTCTGTGTTGCCCATATCTTACTTGGATAGAAGGAAGTTTCTCTGTTCACTTGTGAGAGAGGGGAGCTTTGAGCAGCCTATCTGTCCCTGGAGGAGTGGTTTCAGCCCAGAAGTTAGTAGTTTATTGGCCATTTTGGGCTAATTTCTATCTCTTTCACTTCCCTGCTATAAAAACCACTTTTGCGTGCCAGGCAGCACTGGTTAGCTAGAGTTAAACTATTCTTTGCACCACAAAGTCTACTCTTCAATTTTTCCCTTGGAACTAGACCAACCTTCAACTTTAGCACTCAAACCATTAATTTCACAGTCAAGCACTTGCTTAAAACTCATAGCAAACACTAATTAACCCTAGCACTAGACCCCCCCCTATACTGTCCCCACAAGCCAATCAGAAAAACAGCTTACTCTACCTATTCAGGCATGTCCAAAGGGCAGTTTCTGGTGTACTCTCCAGTCCAACTGGTGAATCTGGGCATTTTGAGGCAATGTTACAACTGCCTCATGTACACAGACAACCCATTCCTCCTACCACCAAACACTAATATATGTGAGAGATGCAATTATACAGCCAAACTGGAGGCAAAGCTCTCTCAACCCAAGACTGGAACTGACAGTCAAGAGGAGAAGGGTAATACTTGCATCACACCACCAGTCTCACATAGACCTAATAAACCAACACCGGCAAATAACACACAGGAATACATGAAAACATACTTGGAGGCTCTAAATAAAAATCTGTAAAAGTAACAGAGACCTCCAAAGCAGACATCCAAGAAACCTCCACACCCCATCACCAACAATATAACACATAATTCATATAATCAGTGTGCCACACAATCACAGCCCTTAAGGCAAAATAACATACCCAACACACTAGTAATAGGTGACTCTATAGTCAGGCACACTGATGTCCTACTAACTAGGCTGGACAAGGAGAAGGTTACAGTTAGCAGCCTGTCGGGTGCCAGGATCTGCCACATAACACAAGCACTCAGGTCACTCCAGAACAAGTACAAATATGACTCTGTCATTGTCCATAATGCTGTGAATGACCTGAGACGTACCTCCTTGGACTAAATAAAAAGAGACATGGAAGAGCTCTCTGATCATGTAGTCTAGGCCGGTATGACCCTGACCCCTGACTAGCATCCTGCCCTCACCAAGAATTATGCCACAGTATAAAGAAAAAATGATCAATTTCAACAATTGGCTAAATTTTTGGTGTCATTCAAAGGGGATCCGGTATCTGTCTGCCTAGGATGACATGCTCGACAAGCCACGTTGCTTCGCAAGAGATGGCTTGCACCTTTCACCATTAGGCTTTCGAATACTGGCCAAGGCTCTTGCCACCCACATACTGCCTTTTTTAGGCAAGGCTCAAAAGACAAACCCACCACCCTAAATTGCACAAGTAACCAAAAACTGAGGGTAATTCTACTCAATGCTAGAAGTCTAAACCTCAGAATGCACGCACTTGAGGCACTTCTCAGTATGGAGAACATCGACATCTGTGCAGTAACAGAAACCTGGTTTAAGGCTCCTGAGAGCACCCAAGCACTACTAGGCTATAACTCATACCATACCTTTCAGCCACAGAACCAGGAGCGAAACACAAAAGGCGAGGGTGTATCCATATTCATCAAGGATACCCACACCTCCTGGTTAGTGGTGCAGCACAATGCATCAGAGATCATCCATGTGCAACTAACAACGGGCAAAACTGCAATCCCAATTGTAGCTTGCTCCAGATCACGCACCATGACCCAGGACCCCCATTCCACATTTCTGGAGAATTTGGGAAATATGAAAGTCCTACCAAACACCCTAATACTGGGTGAGTTCAATTATCCAAACATAAACTGGGAGAACTACTCAAGTACTAACTCCCCTGCCCAATGCTTCCTAGAATTTATAAACTCGAATGCCCTAGATCAACTAGTCAACACCCCCACCAGAGGGAACAACATATTGGACCTGGTCATCATCAACATGGGCGACCGGTATTCCACAATGGAGGTCAACCCCTTGCTGGTTAGATCAGACCATAGACTAATCACTCTGGATATCCATATTCCGCCCCCACCCCCAATCAAGGAAACCACTGTGAAAAACTTTTCAAAAGCAAACTTCACATTACTTAAGACCGAGGTGGAAAGGTTCACAGCCCCCATGCTAAAGGACAATGCTGTCCAAGCTGCTGAAACCTTTACAAAGGCACTCTATGAGCATCTGCAGGAATGCATGGATCGTGCTATCCCAAGTAAAAAGAAGACTCACTCCTCCTAGAAAAGGAAACCAGTCTGGTGGACCCCTGCCATAAACAAGCTATACAACAGAATGAGGAAACCAGTACAGAAAAGTGTAAAATCCCAAGAAGGAAAGACATCCCTGATCAGTATCAGCAAGAAACTACGATCCCTCATTAAATCATCCAAGGCTGGTTTCGAAAGAAAAATTGCCAATGACTCCAAAGATAACCACAAAGCATTCTTTAGCTATGTCAAGAACCTAAATGTAAACTCTCAGATCTGCTCTGAGTTAGTGCAGAATGACCCAGAACCGACTGATATTGCCAACATTCTGGCAGACAGGTTTAGTGCAAACTTCACTCCCCTCTCACCCCCTAAAGGGCCCATAACCATGCCAGAAGAATGTAGGGCCCCATCAATCACCGACACACAGGTTAAAACAGCCCTATCCAAAGCCAAAAACACAGCTTCAATGGGACCTGACAGCTCAAAAGACAAACCCACCACCCTAAATTGCACAAGTAACCAAAAACTGAGGGTAATTCTACTCAACACCAGAAGTCTAAACCTCATAATGCATGCACTTGAGGCACTCCTCAGTATGGAGAACTTCGACATCTGTGCAGTAGGAGAAACCTGGTTTATGGCCCTGAGAGCACCCCAGCACTACCAGGCTATAACTCATACCATACCTTTCAGCCGATTGCCTCGTGGTTTTGGCATCTTTTCGGACTTGTTGGCTGTTGGTGAAGCACCCACCAAGAGGAGAAAATGCTGAGAGAAGAAAGGAGCCACTTTTGAGATTTTAAGTATTTTGCTTCAGATTATTTGTTAAGTTTTCTGCATTGCCGCCTACTTTTGAGCTTTTTCTGGCTTGTTAAACTTGATTTCTGTGTTGGTAAATGTATTTAGAACACAACCTAGAGCTGATTACTGAATTTCCTGTGTGCACTTATTTTTAAAATCGTTTCTTTCTTAAAACTTGCATTTTATCTGTCTCTGGCCTAGCACTCAAGTGTGGGGTCATTTACTGCACTGTTCTAACTTGTTGATACTTGTGAACCTCTGCTTTCCTTAAAAAAACAAAAAAATCTTGCTTTTTTCCCACTTTTCTGAGACTTAAAAAAGTTCAGTTACAGATTTGCTGTTCTGAACTGTTTGTAAGTTTCTTGGAGGGCATTGTTTGCTTGGGCTAAAGGGAAGTCTCTGTGTTCATCAGTGGCAGTGATAAACATTGAGCAGCCTGCCTGCCCCTGTGGGAGTGTTTACTGCCTTGAAACTGTAGTTTTATTGGCCATTTTGGGTCAATTCCAAACTCCTTCATCTCCCTCTCTTAAAACCCTCTTTTGCGTGGTTTTACGCGTTTTTGCGCATAGCTAATTGGGTTTAAACTATTCCTGGCTCCACAAAGTCTGTTCTTCACTTTTTCCCTTGGAACTGCTCTGTCTCTCAAATTAAACACCATATTCTCATTCTAAGGCCCCTCACTCGTCCAAATAAGTAATCTTACAAGTTAGCACTAATAAACCATAAGCACTGCTTACTCTTATACTCTCTACGATTACCTTGTCCCCTATTAGTCCATTTTTAATTCAGTTCCCTATATTACTCTAGCATGTCCAAAGGTCAGTCAATAGTTTCCTCTCCAGTCCAGCTGGTGAATCTGGGAATTTTGAGGCAATGTTACAACTGTCTCATGTACACGGACAACCCTCTCCTCCTCCAAACAGGTTCAAATATATGTGAGAGATGCAACCATATAGCCAAACTGGAGGCTGAGCTCTCTCATCTCAAAACTGGTGTAACCAGTCAGGAGGAGAAGGTAACCTCACACAACACAATTCCAGTATCATATAGTCCCACCACAACAGAGAACCAAACACATAAAAACACAAAAACATACTCGGAGGCTCTAAATAAAAATCTACCTAAGCAACAGAGACCTCCTAAGCAGACATCCAAGCAAACGCTACCCCAAAACAAAACACGTACAACACATAGCACACAAAGTCAGTGTGCCAAGCAGTCACAGCCCTTAAGGCTGAATAACACACCTGATACTCTTGTAATAGGTGACTCTACTGTCAGACACACTGACGTCCCTCTCACCAGGCTGAATAAAGAGAAGGTCACAGTGAGCTGCCTGTCGGGCGCTAGGATCCACCACATAACGCAAGCACTCAGGTCACTCCAAAGCAAATTTAAATATGACTCAGTCATTGTACATGCTGGCGTGAATGACCTGAGACGTACCTCCCTCGACTACATGAAAAGAGACATAGAGGAGCTCTCTGATCATGTAGCCCAGGCCGGTATGACCCTGACCTTGAGCAGCATCTTACCCTCACCTAGAATGATGCCACAGTATAAAGACAAAATGATCGATTTTAAAAATTGGCTAAAATTTTGGTGTCATTCAAAGGGGATCCAGTGTCTGTCAGCCTGGGATGACATGCTCGACAAGCCACATTGCTTTGCTAGGGACGGCTTGCAGCTGTCACCCCTGTGCTTTCGGATATTGGCAAAGGCTCTTGCCACCCCCATAGTGCCTTTTTTAGGCAAGGCTCAAAAGTCAAACCCACCTCCATTGACAGCACAAGGAAAAAGAAACTAAGGGTAATGCTAAACACCAGAAGTCTTAACCTCAAGATGCACGCACTCGAAGCTCTCCTCAGTATGGAGAACATCCATATCTGTGCAGTGACAGAAACCTGGTTCAAGGCTCCAGAGAGCACCCTGGCACTACCAGGTTATACCTCATATCATGCTTTTCGGCCCCAAAACCCGGACCGAACCACAAAAGGAGGGGGAGTTTCCATATTTATCAAGGATATCCACACCTCCAGGTTAGTGGCATTGCATGAAGTATCAGAGACCATCCATGTGCAACTGACAGTGGGCAAGACTGCTTTTCAGTTTATAGCATCCTACAGACCACCCTCTCAAAGTCAGGAATCCCACTCGGCTTTCCTGAAAACACTGGAGAACATGAAGATCTCTCCGAACACCATTATATTGGGCAACTTCAACTACCCAAATATAGACTGGGAGCATTACTCAAGCCCCAGCACCTTAGCCCAAAGGTTCCTGGAATTTATAAACTCAAATGCTATGGAACAACTAGTCACCACTCCCACAAGAGGGGATAACATACTAGACCTGATCATTACCAACATGGGGACTCTATGCTCCATACCAGAAGTATATCCCTCATTGGTAAGATCAGACCATAAATTAATTTCACTGGATATCCACATCCCAACCCCACCCCCAGCCCAGAAAACCACAGTGAAAAACTTCTCAAAAGCGAACGTCACACTTCTCAAAACCGAAGTGGAATCCTTCAAGGCCACAGGGCCAGTGGAAACTACGGCCCAAACTGCAGAATCCTATATAAACGCATTCTATGGACATCTCCAGGAATGCATGGATCATGCTATCCCAAACAAAATCAAGACCCAATCATCCAAAGGCAGGCATCCAGTCTGGTGGACCCCAACCATAAATAAACTGTACAACAGAAGGAGGAAGCTACTACATGATAGAGCAAAATCCCTAAAAGGGAATGCATCTCTGATCAGTACTAGCAAAATATTACGATCCCTCATAAAATCCTCCAAGGCCAGCTTCAAGAGAAAAATTGCACAGGACACTAAGGACAATCATAAGGCTTTTTTCAGTTATGTTAGGAACCTGGGATGCAACTCCCAGACTTGTTCTGAGTTGATTCTAAACGACAAAAAATACACTGAACCCACAGATATCGCCAATATCCTGGTAGACAGGTTCAGTGCAAACTTCTCCACCCCCTCCCCCCCAAAAGAGCAAGTATCTATCCCGGCAGAGTGCAGCCTCCCAAACATCTCTGATGCTCAGGTGAAGGCCGCCCTCTCCAAAGCAAAAAACACTGCTTCCATGGGACCAGATGGCATCCCGGGTTGCATCCTACATGAACTCCAAGAAGAACTAATCCCTCAAGTAAATCTGCTGTACAATCTCAGCCTCACTACAGGATATGTGCCCAAAGAATGGCATACAGCAACAGTGGTCCCACTCCACAAAGGTGGCGCCTCTACGGACCCTGGAAACTATCGCCCCATAAGCCTGACTAGCCTAGTCTGCAAGGCTATGGAGAGAATCATCATGGAACTCATAAACAAAGACATTGCGGACCTAGAGAAACTAGATCCTACCCAATTTGGCTTCGTCAAGGGTAGATCCTGCCTTTTGAACCTGGTCGACTTCTTCGAAACAGTCACCAAGGCCATAGATGAAGGGAAGGTAGTCCACACAGCCTATCTGGACCTCGCAAAGGCATTTGACACAATACCCCACTCGGGCATCATAGATAAGCTATCCAGCCTAAATATAAACCCCTATGTCACAAGATGGGTCGCAAACTGGCTCAAAGACAGAACCCACAGAGTCAGAGTTGCTGGAGCCATGTCAGACTCAAAACCGGTCACAAGTGGCATCCCACAAGGTTCTGTCCTGGGACCTCTCTTGTTCGGAATTTACTTTTCTGAGGTACAGGCCAACGTGGGAGGACTATGGTTCACCAAGTTCGCAGATGACTGCAAACTGGACGCCATAACTGACTCTCCAGCTGACACAAACATCCTTCAAAAAGGTCTCACAGGGATGGATAACTGGTGCCAGAGCCATGGTCTAAAGCTAAATGCCAAAAAGTGTATAGTCATACCCTTTGGCAAAAACAATGTGCCCACAAATTACCACATAGGTGGTAACCCATTAAGTACAGAGAAAGTAATTAGGGATCTGGGGACCCAAGTTGATAGCAATCTCTCCTCTGACAACCACATTGCCAAAGTGGTTAGAAAGACCTTCTACATAGCCCATCTCATCATGAAAGGATTCACATCTAGATCAAGAGAGGTAATCATGCCACTTTATTCATCCCTCATCAGGCCCATCATAGAATACAATGCCCCCTTTGGGATGTACTTTACCCGACACCTGCAGCAATTAGAAAGACCGCAAAAGTACCTCACCAGGAGGATCAAGAGACTCAAGCAGATGCCATATGCTGCTCGGTTAAAAAAACTCCAGCTCTACTCAGTTGCATACCGCCTACTTCGAGGTGATCTATGCCTGACATATAAAGCTATGTCCAACCCAGAATTAATGGACATGCTCCACCTCAGTAAATCTAAATCCCTTAGAGCCACGTGCTCGAGGGACTTGAACCTCAGCACAGAAATAAATAGAACATGCTGGAGGGACAGATTCATAACCCAGAGGCTCCCTTTGCTCTGGAATAGAATTCCAATTCATGTTAGGCAGAGCACCTCACTGACTCTCTTCAAGAAGAATCTTGATGAGTGGATGTGGGATCGTAGGTTTGTCCCGGGGATTACTTCCGTGTCACTATTAGACAGAGGCACAGTAAACTAAACTTTAAAAAGGGCACAGTATACTCAAATCAAGGGGTGGCGTAAGCCAAACACAATCGGGCTAGGCTTATAAATGCCCCAGGGCAGATAGCCTAGTATGAACCTATGAACCTATGAGCCACAGAACCAGGACCAAAACACAAAAGGTGGGGTTGTATCCATTTTCATCAAGGATACCCACACCTCCAGGTTAGTGGTGCAGCACAATGCATCAGAGATCATCCATGTGCAACTAACAATGGGCAAAACTGCAATCCCAATTGTAGCTTGCTACAGATCACCCACCATGTCCCAGGACCCCCATTCCACATTTCTGGAGACACTGGAAAATATGAAGATCCTACCAAACACCCTAATACTGGGTGATTTCAATTACCCAAACATAAACTGGGAGAACTACTCAAGTACTAACTCCCTTGCACAATGCTTCCTAGAATTTATAAACTCGATTGCCCTAGATCAACTAATGAACACCCCCACCAGAGGGAACAACATATTGGACCTGGTCATCATCAACATGGGCGACCGGTGTTCCACACCGGAGGTCAACCCCTCGTTGGTTAGATCAGACCATAGACTAATCACTCTGGATATCCATATTCCGCCCCCACCCCCAATCAAGGAAACCACTGTGAAAAACTTTTCAAAAGCAAACTTCACATTACTTAAGACCAAGATGGAAAGGTTCACAGCCCCCGTGCTAAAGGATATACTGTCCAAGCTGCTGAAACCTTTACACAGGCACTCTATGAGCATCTGCAGCAATGCATGGATTGTGCTATCCCAAGTAAAACCAAGACTCACTCCTCCTAGAAAAGGAAACCAGTCTGGTGGACCCCTGCCATAAACAAGCTATTCAACAGAATGAGGAAACTAGTACAGAAAAGAGTAAAATCCCAAGAAGGAAAGACATCCCTGATCAGTATCAGCAAGAAACTACGATCCCTCATTAAATCATCCAAGGCTGGTTTCGAAAGAAAAATTGCCAATGACTCCAGAGATAACCACAGTGCATTCTTTAGCTATGTCAAGAACCTAAGTGGAAACTCTCAGATCTGCTCTGAGTTAGTGCAGAATGACCCAGAACCGACTGATATTGCCAACATTCTGGCAGACAGGTTTAGTGCAAACATCACTCCCCTCTCACCCCCTAAAGGGCCCATGACCATACCAGAAGAATGTTGGGCCCAGTCAATCACCAACACACAGGTTAAAAGTGCCATATCCAAAGCCAAAAACACAGCTTCAATGGGATCTGACAGCTCAAAAGACAAACCCACCACCCTAAATTGCACAAGTAACCAAAAACTGAGGGTAATTCTACTCAACACCAGAAGTCTAAACCTCAAAATGCATGCACTTGAGGCACTCCTCAGTATGGAGAACATCGACATCTGTGCAGTAACAGAAACCTGGTTTAAGGCTCCTGAGAGCACCCCAGCACTACTAGGCTATAACTCATACCATACCTTTTGGCCACAGAACCAGGACCGAAACACAAAAGGCGGGGATGTATCCATATTCATCAAGGATACCCACACCTCCAGGTTAGTGGTGCAGCACAATGCATCAGAGATCATCCATGTGCAACTAACAATGGGCAAAACTGCAATCCCAATTGTAGCTTGCTACAGATCACCCACCATGATCCAGGACCCCCATTCTGCATTTCTGGAGACACTGGGAAATATGAAGGTCCTACCAAACACCCTAATACTGGATGATTTCAATTACCCAAACATAAAATGGGAGAACTACTCAAGTATTAACTCCCTTGCCCAATGCTTCCTAGAATTTATAAGCTCAAATGCCCTAGATCAACTAGTCAACACCCCCACCAGAGGGAACAACATATTGGACCTGGTCATCATCAACATGGGCGACCGGTGTTCCACACTGGAGGTCAACCCCTCACTGGTTAGATCAGACCATAGACTAATCACTCTGGATATCCATATTCCACACGCACCCCCAATCAAGGAAACCACTGTGAAAAACTTTTCAAAAGCAAACTTCACGTTACTTAAGACTGAGGTGGAAAGGTTCACAGCCCCCATGCTAAAGGACAATGCTGTCCAAGCTGCTGAAACCTTTACAAAGGCACTCTATGAGCATCTGCAGGCATGCATGGATCGTGCTATCCCAAATAAAACCAAGACTCACTCCTCCAAAAAAAGGAAACCAGTCTGGTGGACCCCTGCCATAAACAAGCTATACAACAGAAGGAGGAAACTAGTACAGAAAAGTGTAAAATCCCAAGAAGGAAAGACATCCCTGATCAGTATCAGCAAGAAACTATGATCTCTCATTAAATCATCCAAGGCTGGTTTCGAAAGGAAAATTGCCAGTGACTCCAACGATAACCACAAAGCATTCTTTAGCTATGTCAAGAACCTAAGTGGAAACTTTTAGTTATGTACTTACCATAACGATAGATGTATGTGATCCATCTCGCCTACATTCATAACTGATGGGTTCGGAGCAGAGTATCAGCTCCGACTTGGCCGATACACTAGCACAAAGTCTCTCATTGGCTGGGCCAACCCCCTTATCCCAGGATGCACCACACCCAAACCCCCAGATCTTGTTTGCCCCACAACAACTCACTCACATGAGCCACTCCAACTGTACAATAGTGTTTCCTGCAGATCCAACAGGCAGGGGGAGGGAGGGCGGGTACGTAAGAATGTAGGCAAGATGGATCACATACATCTATCATTATGGTAAGTACATAACTAAAAGATGTAATGCGATCCTATCTCGCCTACATTCATAACTGATGGGACAGTGTCCCTAGCACCTAGATCCTGGGAGGCTCACAGGAAAACACTCCTGAGCACTGTGGAACCAAAGGACGCTCAACCTCTACAGGCCACGTCCAGTTTGTAATGAGAAATAAAAGTATGTGGAGAAGCCCAAATGACCGCTGCACATATCTCATCCACCGACAGTCTGGCGTGGAAGGCCACTGAAGTTGCAATAGCCCTAGTAGAATGCGCTCTAACTGGAAATGGAAGGTCCCTTCCTGTTGATGCATAAATAAATGAAACACAATCCCTAATCCACCTAGCAATAGTGGTCTTAGTTACTGCTTTGCCAATCTTGTTATCTGCAAAGGCCACAAATGACTGGTCTTATTTCCTCTTCTGCTGTGTCCTATTCAAGTAAAACCTCAGTTGTCTATGCACATCCAACTGATGAAGTCTGTATTCTGCCTTGTTGGAAAATTTTGGAAAGAAAACTGGTAGCTCTATAGATTGCTGCAGACAAGGAGCAGAAGAAACCTTTGGAAGAAATGACGGGTTTAGTCTTAGAGATACTCTATCCTTGTGAAAGATCAGATAAGGGGGCTTAACAGAGAGGGCTTGAAGCTCCGAAACTCTTCTGGCTGAAGTAATAGCTACCAAGAAGGAAGTCTTCCAAGATAAGAACTTTTGCTCACAAGTGGCCACCGGCTCGAAGGGATGAGATGTCAAGGCTCCTAAAACTACATTCAAACCCATGGCAAAACAGGTTGCGACACCAGGGGGGGCGAAGCAACCAAGCTCCCTTAAGAAAGGCCTTACACAACTTATGACTCATGAGTGAAGGCTCAAAGGCAACATGATAATTAGAAATCGCTGCCAATTGGATTTTAAGAGTGGAGACAGCGGACCCCTGTCTAAAAAGAGTTGCCAAAAAATCTAATACTGCGAACACCGGGGTTGTCAGAGGGTCAAGTTTGTGCTGCTGGGCCCAAATGGCAAACCTTTTCCATTTATTAGAGTATATCTCCTTAGTGGAAGCTCTGTGAGAAGAAGACAGAATCCGGACCACCTCAGGTGAAAGGATATTCTGTCTGACTAAGGTCGGAAGTGGAGCAGCCAAGCCGTTAGCTTGAGAGTTTGCAGTGATGGATGGGCCTGACCTGACTGAAGAGTCAGGATGTCTGGAACTGGGTCCAGAATCCAAGGAGCCTTCGCTGCATACTTCCGAAGGAAAAGAAACCAAACTTGGCGGGGCCAGTGTGGTGTGATCAAAATCATGTTGCTTCCCAAGCAGATCACCTTCTGAATCACCTTTGGCAGTAGTGGGACTGGAGGGAAGGCATAGAGCAGACCGGAGGGCCAATTGTGGACTAGAGCGTCCCTGGGTGACTCCCCCTGGGGGGAATCAGGGAGAAGAAATTGCTGCATTTCGCGTTCCAGGGGCTGGCGAAAAGGTCGCAACAGGGAAACCCCCACTTGGAGAAGATCCGAGCCACTACTCGGTCATTCAGGGACCACTCGTGAGGCATCAGAATAACTCTGCTCAGCCTGTCAGCTATCACATTGGACTTCCCCGGAATGTGCGTTGCCACTAGAAATCTCTGGGAAGTGATCGCCCAGTTCCAAACTCTCATGGCTTCTCTGCAAAGAGGATAAGACCTGGTTCCTCACTGCTTGTTCAGGTACCATACTACCGTCATATTGTCTGAGAAGATTGCGATGGTACCCTTGGGAAGAGAGATGTGAAGTGCCTGCAACACTAGAAGCACTGCCCTCATTTCCAGGACATTGATATGTAAGTGAGTTTCGTGATCCTGCCACGTGCCTTGAACCATCCTGTCCAGATAATGCCCCCCCCACCCTATCTGGGAGGTGTCCGTTGTCACTGTGGCAATGGGGGAGGGGGGGCAGAAGAGTCACCCCTGGTTCAGGTTGGAGGAGAGGAGCCCCCAACGAAGATCTCGCTGGCAGGTTTCCGTAATGAGAATCGGGTAGGACAAGGGCAGATCTTGGTACGACCACTGGGCCGACAGGAGCCATTGGAGAATTTGCATGTGCAATCTTGCCAGAGGGACCAGAAGAATGGCGGCCACCATCGACCCCAAAAGCTGAAGGACCATCCTGGCTGGGGCTTTGCTTCGGGGTAGTAAGGCTAGGACTTGGTCCTGTAGTATCTTTATCCTCTCTGTTGGAAGGAATGCTCGCATCTCGACAGAGTCTAGCTCTGCGCCTATAAAGGCAACACACTGTGATGGCAGCAATACAGACTTTTCCCAGTTGAATGTAATTCCTAACAGATGTCCCAATTTGATGGTAGCACTCACGACTTGAATAAGAAGATGCCTGGTGGGGGCAGTGAGGAGCCAGTCGTCTAGATATGGAAACACCTGGAATCCCAGACGTCTCAGGTGAGCCGTCACCACTGCCAGACATTTGGTAAACACCCTGGGGGCTGTGGTGAGACCAAAGGGCAGGGCTCAGAACTGGAAGTGACTGGCTCCTAGGCAGAAGCGTAAATGTATCCTGAACACCCTGTTTATCTTGATGTGATAATAGGCGTCCTTGAGATCGATGGAGCACATCCATACTCCTTTTTCCAGCAATGGGAAAATGGATTGCAACGTGACCATCTGGAACTTGGACTTCTTTACGAAGCGGTTTAGATGGCTGAGGTCCAGAATGGGTCTCGAGTCCCCTGTTCTTTTCGGCATCAAAAATAACTTTGAGTAAGTTCCTAATCCAGTCTGGTCTGCAGGGACTGGCCGGATGACTCCCTTTCCGAGCTGCTTTGCGACCTCTATGGCTGCTTGATCCCGTTGACTGGGTGGCACGTCCGGGATTTTCCTTGACGGTGGAGGGGGATGGATAAAGGGAATGGTGTAACCTTCGGCAATGATACAAAGCACCCACTGATCCTGAATGATGGATCACCAGGCCCTTTGATGCGTCGAGAATTGACCTCTGACTGGCTCCAGAGAAGCACAGTCGGGCAGTCCCTCAGGGATGCTGGAGGGAGGAACCACGAAAGGATTCGCGGTCTCCTGAGTTGCGGGGGCCTCTGCCGCCTCTGGGGCGACGTCTTCCAGAATAATTCCCCCTTCTCTGCCTCTGGGGGGGGGCACTCTGATGGGCAGGGAAAGACATTTGGGACTTTCTGAACCACATCTTTCCTCCCCTCTGAGCCTTGGGATAAGGTCTCGAGGGAAGCGAAAAACGGGCCCCAACGGCAGACAAAGTCTTACCCTCCTGCTCACATCTAGTGAGTGTGTCTTTCACCTTGGGTCCAAAGAGAGAGGACCCATCGAATGGAGTGTCGGTGAAGGAAGACTTGAATGCCCCAGCAAAGTGACACAAGCACATCCAGGCTTGCCTCCTAAGGGTTACACCCGAACTCACTGCCCTACCTCCCCCTTCAGCTGCATACGATATGAGCCTCATGGATGAGTTAACAATGGATGAAAGGGTAGACAGCTGGGCGTTGACAGACTGTGTCAATGCCTCAGGCACGTTACCCGACAGGGTATCTCCCAAATCCTTTATGAGATCCCTTTGGAGCCTCGTAAAATGACATAAATAATTCAGCGACCGCAGGGTAAAGGTCGCTGACGTCAGGGTATGCTTCCCTTACCTATCCATGCTCCTGGACTCCTTGTTAGGAGGATGGATAGAAGTAGATGCCTCTGCCACATCTTGCTGGGTGGCAGATGCCATCACCATAGCATCAACCGGAACTCCCTTGGTTAGAAACTCCTTGCCAGGGGCTGTGGATAAAAAACTTGTTGGGGTGAGAAGGAACTGGCTCCACAGAATCAGGATGTTCCCACACCCTTCGACAAATCAGGTCCAGTAACTTATCGAAGGGTGGAGACACCCAGGAGGGGGAGGGTTGGGCTCCAAAGGCCTTGAGGAAGACCGACTCCTCCACGGAAGGGGTTTTGGATGGCCAGTCGCCCCTCTGTCTCAAAATCTCCAGGATATCGAAGAACAAGACATCGTCAGAGGATGACTTAGGGGGACCCCTCCGCATCATCAAGGTTGGTGTCCGAGGTGACAGACTCATCTGGGGAGTCTATGTGCTTCCTCTTGCACAATTTTTTCCTGGGGGGTTCCTCAGGCACGAACTCTGAAGGCTCCTTGGAAAAAAGGGGACCACACAAGGAGGAATCCTCAGACCTAGGAGCCATGCTGTCCGAAGACAGGGAGGCACCAGAAGCTCTAGCCACCGTGTCTAGGGAAGGAGTCGCAGATTCAGGTGAAGTCACTAGAGACTTGGCCAGCGCGCTCCTCATAGCCTCGAAGGCAGGCCCACCAGAATCTGAGGAGAGGCCCGTCCCCGAGACCATGACCGGTGTCGGGGTTCCCCTAGCCAAGGCGCCAAGAGGGAGACTCGGGGCTGAAACCAGAAGCCCCGACGAATCCCCCTCGGGCCCAGCTGAGGACACCTGAGAACCGAAACCTCTGGAAGGCACATAAAGGGTTGGAGCTGAAGACAGTGCCGACAGACTAGCAGTGGGTCTCGGGACCAACTCAAGGACTTCAGCTGACTCTACGACCTCCAATGACACCAAGGTTGTCAGAGGAGGAAGAAACGATATCGAAGGGGCTGGCTCCGGGGCCAACGCCAAAAATAATTTGGATAAGACAGGTGACTGGAGGAGCCTCTGGACCACCCTATCTACATCCGAGTCTGAAAGCCTGGAGGACCTGGAGGAAACAGAACCACATCTTTCCTCCCCTCTGAGCCTTGGGATAAGGTCTCGAGGGAAGCGAAAAACGGGCCCCAACGGCAGACAAAGTCTTACCCTCCTGCTCACATCTAGTGAGTGTGTCTTTCACCTTGGGTCCAAAGAGAGAGGACCCATCGAATGGAGTGTCGGTGAAGGAAGACTTGAATGCCCCCGCAAAGTGACACAAGCACATCCAGGCTTGCCTCCTAAGGGCTACGCCCGAACTTGCTGCCCTACCTCCCCCTTCGGCTGCATACGATATGAGCCTCATGGATGAGTTAACAATGGATGAAAGGGTAGACAGCTGGGCATTGACAGACTGTGTCAATGCCTCAGGCACGTTACCTGACAGGGTATCTCCCAAATCCTTTATGAGATCCCTTTGGAGCCTCGTAAAATGACATAAATAATTCAGCGACCACAGGGTAAAGGTCGCTGATGTCAGGGTATGCTTCCCTTACCTATCCATGCTCCTGGACTCCTTGTTAGGAGGATGGATAGAAGTAGATGCCTCTGCCACATCTTGCTGGGTGGCAGATGCCATCACCATAGCATCAACCGGAACTCCCTTGGTTAGAAACTCCTTGCCAGGGGCTGTGGATAAAAACTTGTTGGGGTGAGAAGGAACTGGCTCCACAGAATCAGGGTGTTCCCACACCCTTCGACAAATCAGGTCCAGTAACTTATCAAAGGGTGGAGACACCCAGGAGGGGGAGGGTTGGGCTCCAAAGGCCTTGAGGAAGACCGACTCCTCCGCGGAAGGGGTTTTGGATGGCCAGTCACCCCTCTGTCTCAAAATCTCCAGGATATCGAAGAACAAAACATCGTCAGAGGATGACTCAGGGGGACCCCTCCGCATCATCGAGGTTGGTGTCCGAGGTGACAGACTCATCTGGGGAGTCTATGTGCTTCCTCTTGCACAATTTTTTCCTGGGGGGTTCCTCAGGCACGAACTCTGAAGGCTCCTCGGAAAAAAGGGGACCACACAAGGAGGAATCCTCAGACCTAGGAGCCATGCTGTCCGAAGACAGGGAGGCACCAGAAGCTCTAGCCACCGTGTCTAGGGAAGGAGTCGCAGATTCAGGTGAAGTCACTTGAGACTTGGCCAGCGCGCTCCTCATAGCCTCGAAGGCAGGCCCACCAGAATCTGAGGAGAGGCCCGTCCCCGAGACCATGACCGGTGTCGGGGTTCCCCTAGCTGAGGCGCCAAGAGGGAGACTCGGTGCTGAAACCAGAAGCCCCGACGAATCCCCCTCGGGCCCAGCTGAGGACACCTGAGAACCGAAACCTCTGGAAGGCACATAAAGGGTTGGAGCTGAAGACAGTGCCGACAGACTAGCAGTGGGTCTCGGGACCGACTCAAGGACTTCACCTGACTCTACGACCTCCAACGACACCAAGGTTGTCAGAGGAGGAAGAAACGATATCGAAGGGGCTGGCTCCGGGGCCAACGCCAAAAATAATTTGGATAAGACAGGTGACTGTAGGAGCCTCTGGACCACCCTATCTACATCCGAGTCTGAAAGCCTGGAGGACCTGGAGGAAACAGAAGGGGGCCGAGAGACTTTTCCTATCGGCTCCGAAACAAGGCTAGGAGGCCGGCTCCAAATCAGCTCCAAAAGGATCGGGGCCGAAGCAGACTCGACCAGAACCGAGACCCCTTTCGGCACCAATGGTTCAGGAGCCAACGAAACCGACCCCAGAGCAGAAACACTCTCCAGCGGCTCTGAGACAAATGGAGCTGACGAAGGAGACCCCGATTTAGACCCTCTATCCTGCGGCTCCGAAATCAGTGGAGGCGAGGAAGGGGACAGAGTACCTGCTCTCTCATCCTGAGACTCCAAAAACAGTGGAGCCGAGGAGGGAGACCCAACTTTAGATCCTCTATCCTTTGGTTCCGAGGCCAGTGGAGCCAAGGAAGGGGACACAGATTTAGCCCTTTTTGCAGGCGGCTCCAATGGACTTGTCGGAGCCGAAGACTTCTTTTGCCACGATTTCGAAGAGGGAGAAGAAGCCAAAGCTTCTGCGAAGGCTGGTTTGATGAGACCCTTCAGAATAAGCTTATTTTTCCTCTTGTGTAGGACACGAGAGGAGAAAGCATGGCAAACACTGCAAGACTCTTGCAAGTGTTTAGCCCCTAAACAATAAACACAGATGGCATGGCCATCTGTCAATGACATCTTATAATTGCATTTTGAACATTTTTTAAAGCCCGATGGCTTATGTTCCTTTTCTTTGCCAGACATAGCTATGTAGCACACTCAAAATACACATGGAGAGAAGTGGGGGAAGAGCTCTAACTTAAACACTCTAAAAGATAGGGCAAAGGCCCTCTAACTCAAACGGGCCTAGCCCGCCAAACAGAAGGGATTACCACAACAATTCAAAAAGACAAACACAATCAATCACAAATGAACTAACAACCAGATAGCTATTAAAATAGCTGTTTGAGTATAAATTCTAAAGCTAACTGCCAAAAAGCGACCAAAAGGCCAAAAAAGAAGGGTACTTAGCCACAGCCAAGTTGAGACCATGTCGTTACTCTAGGAGCGGCAAACGAGATCTGAGGGTTTGGACATGGTGCATCCTGGGATAAGGGGGTTGGCCCAGCCAATGAGAGACTTCGTGCTAGTGTATCGGCTGAGTCGGAGCCGATTCTCAGCTCCGAGCCCATCAGTTATGAATGTAGGCAAGATAGGATCGCATTACATCTCTCAGATCTGCTCTGAGTTAGTGCAGAATGACCCAGAACCGACTATATTGCCAACATTCTGGCAGACAGGTTTAGTACAAACTTCACTCCCCTCTCACCCCCTAAAGGGCCCATAACCATGCCCGAATAATGTAAGGCCCTGTCAATCACCAACACACAGGTTAAAACAGCCCGATCCAAAGCCAAAAACACAGTTTCAATGGGACCTGACGGTGTCCCAGGCTGTGTCTTACAAGAGCTCTGAAATGAACTAACCCCTCACCTAAACACACTGTTCAAACTCAGCCTCTCTACAGGCTATGTACCCACAGAATGGCGCACAGCAACAGTTATCCCACTCCACAAAGGTGGAGCCACAATGGACTCCAGGAACTATCGCCCCCTATAAGCCTGACTAGCCTGGTCTGCAAGGCTATGGAGCGCATCATCATGGAACTCATTAACAGAGACATTGGAAACCTCCAAACCTTGGACCCTACCCAGTTTGGCTTTGTTAAGGGCAGATCATGCCTCCTAAACCTGGTGGACTTCTTTGAGACAGTTACCAAGGCATTAGACGAGGGAAAGGAGGTCCACACAGCCTATCTAGACCTCGCAAAAGCTTTCAACACCATTCCCCATTCTAGTATTATAGACAAGATCACCAGCTTGAACATAAACCCCTATGTCATGAGATGGGTTGCCAACTGGCTCATGGATAGAACCCACATGGTGAGAGTTGCAGGCTCTATGTCTGACTCTAAACCGGTTACAAGTGGTGTCCCCCAGGGCTCAGTCCTAGGTCCCCTCCTGTTCGGTATATACTTCTCAGAGGTACAGGCAAGCATAGGAGGACTATGGCTGACCAAGTTCGCAGTCGACTGCAAACTAGGAGCCATAATTGATTCCCCGGCTGATACAGACACTCTCCAGAAGGGGTCTCACTGAGACAGATCCCTGATGTCAAAATCATGGCCTCAAACTAAATGCCAAAAAGTGCATAGTCATCCCCTTTGGAAAAAACAAAGTGCCCACAGACTACCACATAGGTGGTAGTCCCCTAAATACAGAAAATGTAATAAGGGATCTGAGGACCCAAGTAGATAGTAATCTCTCCTTTGATAATCATATTGCCAAGGTGGTTTGAAAATCCTTCTATGTGGCCCACCTAATCACAAAAGGGTTTGCAAATAGAACAAAAGAGGTTATTGTGCCTCTCTACTCATCACTCATTAGACCCATCATAGAATACAATGCCCCATTTGGGATGCATCTTACAAGACACCTACAACAGCTGGAAAGACCACAAAAGTACCTCATCGAGAGGATTACTGGCCTCAAACAGATGCCCTATGCAGCCCGACTCAAGAAACTCCAGCTGTAATCGGTTGCATACCGCTTACTCAGAGGTGATCTCTGCCTGACATACAAGGCCATGTCCAACCCAGAATTGATGGACATGCTCCACCTAAAAAAAAAAACAAATCCCGGAGAGCCACATGCTCTAGAGATATAAACCTCACCACAATGATAAATAGGATATGCTGGAGAAATACATTCCTTTCCCAGAGACTCCCCATGCTTTGGAACAGGATTCCAATATATATCAGGCAGAGCTCCTCACTAACACTCTTTAAGAGAAACCTTGACAGGTGGATGGAAAACAGAAAATTTACCCTGGGGATCACTGCAGTGGCTCTGCTGGACAGTGGCACAGGGAACCTAATGGCTCTGCTGGACAGGGGCACAGGGAACTAGTCTAAGGGGGTGGTGAAAGCCAACACATTCTGGCTAGGCTTATAAATGTCCTTGGGCAGATAGCCTAGTACTCACCTATGAACCTATAAACCATTCCACTATCTCTCAGGAAAAGTACCCAGTGAAATCCCCTTTGGAGTACAAGGTGCTGTTTTAAGACGTTACCTTAGCTTGATCACAGAATAAAGGCACTCTAAGCAGAGCTACAAATGTAGCATAAACATCAGATATCATAAAGCACTTTATATGGCTATCATTGAGAAATAAAGGGAGAGGGGGGATAACAGAAATATTCATATATGTGGAGAAAATAAAGTTCCATAAGGTGCTAATGTCTCTGCCATGCTTCTTGTATCTTGTACAACAGGAGATGTACAATGGGAATTCAGCACAGTATACAACATAGTTCAGGCAGCAGGATGCAGGAAGCAAAAGGCAGGATACAGAATAGAAGAAACAGGACAGAGGAAGCAGTATGCAGAAACTTTGTCAGCTTTTTTAAGTACCATGTCACTCCTATGAGAGCTACAGCTGCTACAAGCCACAGCTGGTGAAAAAGGTTTAGGTGTAATGTGTCTGCGCTGCATGATGGTTGAGATAACCTTTAGGGAACATTTATTCACTGCTGCATGAGGTTTAGTGTGCCAGTACTGGGAATGACATAGAGTGCCTGTGTTACATAATGGGTGGAGAGATGAAAGGTGCTTATGTTTTGCTGGCAATGAGAAAGGTGAAGGTTAGGTATAGCACATCTGTGCTATAGCTCATAGTTTTTGCAGCTGTCATATGAATACCGTGTACTCACAAATTAAGTGTGGTCAGGAATGCTGCCTGAATTCTACTACCTGCTTCTTTCTTTGTATATCAATGGGTCTGCCCTCCATATCCAGTAGCCTACATCCTCCTGCCAATGAAATCAGTAAGTTCTCATAAAAACAAAAATAAAAAAAATATATATTTTAAAACAGATTCTGGGTAAATGCGAGAAGTATGTATCCACCAGAAGAATGCACTGTGTTATTTTTCGGGATAGGTGTAAGGCTTGGTAGATTATAAGGTTTACAATGAAACTGAATCAACATGTGGATGTAAAAGTGAATGAGAGGAGCTTATGGATTACGTCAGTGCAGTACATTACTTTTTAAGCAGATTGGGGAATTTCAGTGGACAGGTGCTCATCTTTTATTTCTGTAACACTGCAGAAAATAAAGCTCACCTCATAGTACTTTAAGATGGCTGCAGACTGATCAACAGGTTGATTAGACCTGTCCCAGTGTGAAAATTGAAAAACCTGCAAAAAGCGTATATAAGCTATTGATCTAACTAAAATTCAGTTAATAGCTAGTACTAACACTGCCTGAAAGAAGAAATCTGGAGAAAATAAGAGGAAAAAATCAACCAGAAAACAGAAGAAAAAATGTAGCTGGGAATAATCTTCCAGCTGTTCAGCAGAAAGCAATACACATTTCAGCTTTATTACAGGAAACGACTTTCAATAATTAAGAGGAAAAAATAAATCAAATGCTCTCAGAGGTTTTTAAAATAAGTGAATTGGTAAAGGGAATATAGAAAAGTCAAACAACAAAAGGCTGGAAAATTAGGAGAAGCTTTAACTTGTTATTCAGCAGAACTCATAAAACTGAAAAAAAGCATGTTAAAATGAAGAAAAGCCTGACTGAGCATGAGGTTTCTCAAGAAATGTGGTTTCAAAACAGAGTTAGAAGACAAAACATGCAGAGAAAACATATGTATTTTTTTTTTTTGCTGCAGAAACTGGAATGGAAAAGATTGTATTAATTTTAGGACAGTACAAACAGGCAACTGAACTGGTGTTCCACAGCAAGATATTTTAATTGAGAGGGCACACTGTGTGTCTACTCCAAATCTGACTATGAAGAAGCATCCAAGACCAATTTTGGTAAAAAACGCAATCATACCAGGAGAAAGACCTGCTCCTGAAAAAAAAATTGGCAGAAAGGACAAGAGAGGGTTTTAAAATGATTATTCACTGTACACCAGGCAGAAAAGAAGTTTCTTCAGTTCAAAAATCGGGAAAGACCAAAGACGTTATTAAATGCATAACAAACTAAGGAGGAAATAAAAAAAAAGTTTAGCCAACAAAGAATGAGCCAGCTATCAGAAGGGGACATTGCTTTTCATTCTTCTGAAAATAAAGAAGTTCATAGAGACTCTGGCATTGAAACATTTTCCATTGCTCAAAAGATAACTGCTTGTGTGACAGAAAAAAAGAGTAGGAGATGTCTAAACAAATCAAGATTACCTTGGACTTAACCCAGGTAGTGGTGTTGGGAGGTGGAGATGATTTGCAAGAAGACCAGCAAGACTGTGAAATCAGTGAATACATGGGAGACTATAAATCATCAATCTCGTTGTGTACAAGACTAGACATGTAAAAGATGGAATTTTGTTGACTGTGTTAAACTGGTGGGTGAACTGTAAAGGATATAACCCACTTTGGTGAACTGTAAAGGATATAACCCGCTTTATGTCCTTAATGTATAGCAGGACACTTAAGGGACTGAAGAAGCAACTGTAAGCAAAACTGCTTCTGCTCTTAAGGTTCATAGGTGGTCACTAAGTTATTGGCCCAAGAACCATTTTAAGCCTAGCCAAGTTTACTCCAAAATGAACAAAATATTGCTGACATGAGTCAGGGCCACTTATGGTTATGATATAGGCTTGCATACATCAAACATTCCAAAGGAACAAAAGGACTACTTCGGTACATCATCTGCTATGTAAAAGGAAGTCTTTTAAAGTACAGGAAGATGATATAACGTTCAGTTCTGAAGAAGTGCTTTACATTATGTGATGAAAGCACTTGTTGATTAAACTCTGTGATACTAGCCCATACCAGTGTTCTTTTGTTCTTGGATGTCTTTTTGGTTCCTGGTTTTACACATTAAGCATTTGCAGGCAGCCCCTGTCCACTGGGGACATAGGTGCCACACCATGAGTAAATTTTCAATTTCCCATCCATTGATCCAAGTTACATTTGAATAAGGTTAAGAATGAACTTTGCTTCACATGGATGGAAAGCCTTTTCCAGTGAAGGGGTAATCTTTGAGTCAAATACCTGTCCCACCAACACAAACTTGCCCTTATCTTATTAATATAAAAATTTCATGATGCATATTGCATGTTATATGGCAAAGTAGTTTTATATACTGTGCATTCTGGTATATCTTAAATGTAATGTAGGAGAAGTGTTATTAGTGACTGCTGTATATGTTAAAGACATTAAAGTAAGAAAGTATTTTTCTTAGTTGTAATATATCCAGGCTTTACCTCATTCAAGCCTATAGTGCTTTACCCATGGCTCCTTATGGCACTCAAACCTTTTTTAGGTCTGGCTTCTTTAACTAAGTGACATGCCAAGTCACAACAGACAGTATTATAAAGGGAAAGGAATAATTAACAAAATGATACTAAAATTTTTAATGTAGGATGTCCCACAGTACAGAAGATAATTACTTTTTGCCATTTATTATTCATATATTCATATTTATGTTCATATTTTCATAACCGAAAGACCTACATGCTATTAAAGGCCATGGCATGAAATGTTGTGGAGGGGTACAGGAAAATTAATTGTCAATGTCTATTTAAATCACAACATACTGAAGACAATAAGCAATATTTCCATACATACTTAATACTTCAAAAAACAAGTAACTTACAAACTACTGCATGGCATTAGGTAAAACCTTAGATATTGTTAAGATATTTGCAGTGTAAGTTGCACATCTTTTCAGATATTCACTGTTATTTACATTGTTAATCATACATTCAAGCATACAATTTCATATTTCTGTAGATATCTCAATAAACATGCATCCAGAAAGGAATTTCTTGCTGTCATGTCAAAGTGTATATCTGGTTAACAAAAGTGTTCTAACAATATATGTCAAGGTTGTATAGTTTCAAAGTGTGACAACTTACTTATGAATGTTTGGCAAAAAAATATAGCTCTGAGTTTGTGTGCATTATATTATATTATAATATTTATGGAAAGACTATGGATGCACTGACTGTTATTTCTGGCCTATTGAAATGACACTTCTTTCTGATAACATTATTATTTGTACAGTTTTAATAGCTTTTATTGTTAATAAAATACTTACATTTGTTTACCTTATGTTCTTAAGTTGATTTTTCAGAAAATGGTCTGAAATGCAAGGATGTGTATAGGCTGCTAGAGAGATGACATTCCATAGGTGTTAATGAGTTACATGTAACAAGGTATAAAAGGGTGTTTAAAAGTTAAAGTTAATATAATTTTGTGATATTGGGCTGCCAGCATGGGGGTGTAAATGTATACTGATCATATATGTACAATTAAAATGATAATTTCTCCCATTTTTGTAGAAGTTGAGGTCTAGATTAATGCTCCCTGGTTTAAGCTATAAACAAGTTTATTTTAAGCACACTGTCTTGAAAAATAACACAAAATGATAGAAGGCATTGAAATAAATACCTCTTTTTTGCATCTGTAAAGTCATTATCTCTTTTCCATTGGCAAAAGCTTTAAGTGGGAGAAAAGTCTACAGCTGCAAGCAACCGATCATGAAAGGTCTAAATACTGTTCTGATTGAAATCTAAAAAGGTTCTTTCCTGTACTTGCAAAGTTCCTTTTTATTTCCAACCACTTTTACTTGAAGATGAGCAGTCTGTAGGTGCAAATAATTAATCATGAAAGGAGATCTGAACACTGTGCACCGAGAGAAATGTACACAGTAGAGTGTAAGTAACATGTAAAGGTACAGTGAAACATAAAATGGAGTTTGAAACAGTGGGACATAAATAAGGTATACATGTTGTTGCTTTCTCAGCAGCCTTAGTTCTTTAATGTATTTAATATAAATGCACGATCTAGTTTATTTAGTTAAAGGTAGTCAGTTTGCTTTTTCTTAGGGTTAAAAGTTAATGTTTACTGACAACATTCAAGCTGTTTTCCACACATGAGCACAGAAATGAGATAATCAAATAACAGATAGCAATCAGTGTAAGTGAAAACACAGGCTCTAGCATGTGCTTTATCATGGGTAACCTTAGTTTTAGAACAGGTTATGCCCATGGATACATCTGCTGGTTTGAGGAAACTGTTTCTATCTGAAAGTGTAAATTTATGTTTTTTTAATGTACATAATTTTGTGTGTTTGTTGTAAGGGATAAGGGAATGGGAGTTCTGAAACTGTATTTATTTTTTAAGTGTTTTCATTCAAGAAAAAAGTCTTGAAAATATGAAATGGTTCAAATGGAGATGAGAAGCACCACCTGCATAAGAAATCTACATGACAGAGAGTAGTGTATGCATATAAGCTAAAAGTTAGAAATATGCATTCAAATGAAATGTCATGTATAACTGGTAGGAGTAATAGCTTTTTTATCATAATGAATACTCTGTCAATATTAACAGGGAATGTAAATGTCCTTATGTATATACATAAAAAAGAGTGTTGAATATTATTAAGCAGTGTAGAGGAATATAGTAATGTTATATGATACATATTTGGATAGAAATGAACATGTGAATTTGACAAAAATAAAAAAATAAAGGATTTCAAGATAAGCATTCAGCAGAATAGCAGAGGCAAAGGAAATGTGATTAGTAATAATGATTGGTGGATGAGAATCAGTAGTGATAAAAGAGGGAAAAAGACAAAAAAGATAGATTTCTGGTAGTAAGGGGTTATTTGCAGGGGACATAAATTATGCTGGCATGTATTTATATTCCACCTAAAGCTACTACTATGGAGCTTAAGGGAAATTTTGGATAAATAATAAGCTTTCAGCAGAAGCTGGTATTTATGGGTGGGGATTTGGAATTTGATTTGCAATACAAAGGATATAACAGAAGACCTAGAATGAAAAATATAATCAAAAGGTGGTAGATTTCTAAAAAAATATATATATATAATGAAAATATTTGGTATGCGAGATGTAAATTTAGTTGTAGCAACTGGGAGAGAATTTACATATTGTTCCCCAACTATAGTAAATGGGATAGACTGGATGGAAATTACATTTCACAGGGGCATATGTATTTAATTGACAGCTTTGACACATATCTAATAACTATTTAATATTATGCACCAACAGAATTTTCAATAATAAAAATCCACTAGTGAAACAGCCAGAAACCAAGAAAAAACAAACGCGTTTTTAGCACTTTCATCCACAATTTAATACGTGAACTTCTTCAGAACAACACATAAAGTTTACCAGTTCCTTAAATACAACACAATACAGGAAATGACATCACACAACAACAGATAATACAGATGATTAAATAATTGACCAAAGAAATTTTATGTAAAACATATTGTTGTAATAAAAATATGTATAAAAATGAATGTAAATATACACATATATATATATATGTCAGTACAAATATGTAAGTTGTACAAAAACATACACATATATATGTGTATGTAAATATGTACTTATACATATCTACCTATACATTAAAAAACACTTTAAATTAATAGATTCATTAAGACCGGGCGGCCTATCCGCCCCTAATACAAGTTGCCACAAAGTCTCCTTGCATTCCAACACATTGTTAAAATCTCCCCCTATCTCAGTGGTGTTAACCTTTTCCAATCCTGAAAATTGAAATTTCTTGAAATCCTTGCAAATTAATGAATGTTTGGCCAAAGAATTAAACTTGTCTTTGTTCTTGATGGCCAAATTATGTTCGTAAGTTCTCCTTTTCAAAACCCTTTTTGTTTTTCCTATATAGAAATGTTCACATGACACACAATTGGCAATGTATACAACATATTCAGAATTACAGTTGTAATACCCTTTGGCCCAAATGGTGTAGTTTAGAGATTTCAAAAATATACTGGTAGTGTTGCTAATAAATCTACACTGTCTACAGTTATTACAAGCATATGTACCCCTCTTAATGCTAACTGCTCTTGTCAACTCCAGAGATCTGTCGTGATCTGTCTCCAGCATAGATTTAATGTTGGTCACCCTCTTGTAGGTAAAAATAGGTTTGACACCCAAAGTACCAACCAAATCTTTATTCCCTAATACCACTTTCCAGTTGTTGATGATGATGTCTCTAATAAACCACATTTCATCAACAACTGTCAAGGGAAACGCAATGTTGTAAGTGCTGTGGATGTCTACAACAGTTTTTCCAGAGCTTATGCCTATTTGATCAGACAAGAGAATAGGTTTAGCTACACCCTTCCTCAGCAACATAACCTCTTGTTCTGATTTGTGAATCATCTCTGCCACATAACCTCTGTACAAAAACAATGATCATAAGAAACCAACTTCACTTAAAAAGATGTTGTCATCAGTGGTCAACCTACTTAGACGAATGATCTGTCCCTTAACCACACCTTTTTTCATGTGTGCGGGATGTAAACTGTCCTTGTGTAGATACTGGTTAGCAAAAACTTCTTTCCTATATATTTGACTATTGAATATGTTGTTAACCTTGTCTACACTCAAAAGAACATCAAGAAAGGGAATGGTAGTCCCAAACCCACTCGTCTTAAAAACCAAAAAATCTGTGGTGTTGTTCAAATCTATCACAAAATCAGAAAATTCTTGTAGACTGCCAGTCCACAAAAATAGCAAGTCATCTATAAATCTAAAATATGCTGACACTTTGCTGAAACCTGGGTGTTTAACCAAAAACTTAAATTTCCAATTTGCCATGACCAAATTGGCAAAAGAAGGTGCCACCCTGGCACCCATTGCCACTCCTGAGGTCTGTTTATAGATGTATTTACCAAATCTAAAGAAATTATTATCTAAAACTACTTCCATTAGACTACAAATGGTGTTGACCATTGTGTTATCAACATCAGAAAATAAAGTAAGATACTCCCTGAGATATTCCAACCCTTCTGTTTGTTTTATAGAAGTGTATAAGGACTTTACGTCAAGGCTTGCAAAAACCACAGGACTGGAAGACATATTAAGTTGCCGTAATTCTTCTAATAAATGCCATGAATCTCTAATATAAAACCTAGATTTCTGCACTATAGGATTCAATATGTGATCCAACCAAATGGATATATTCTCTGTCTTAGAATGTTTCGCTGAAATAATTGGCCTAAAAGGTGGATTATCCTGATTAACATGAAGTTTGGGAATACCAAATAAAGTGGCCAATTTTGGATGTTCAACCAACAAATATTCATAACTCTGATGGTCTAATTCACCTTGACTAAACATGTCAAACAACAGTGTATCAATTCTAGAAAAACTTTTCTTGACATCTGTCACATTAACCATTTTGTAAGTGTCACAGTCACCCAACAAATCCATCATAGAAACGTTGTATTGGGTGGTGTCCATCACCACAATTTTACCCCCTTTGTCCGCCCTAATTGTCCTGATGTCAGAATTCCTACATAACTCATACAAAGCTTGTTTCTCAGAAGAAATGAGGTTGTTATCACCTAACTGACTCTTCATTGATCGAAATTAATTTTCACACAAAGTTTGAAACACTTGAAGGGTAATGTGCAAAGGTGGATTAAAAGTACTGGGTTTTTTGAGGGCAATAGTGGAGGAAGTATCAGATAAACCCACCACATCATGCATAATGTACTGTAAATTCAATTTTCTAAGATATAATCTAAAATCTATCAGCAACTTGCCAATGTTGACCCTGTTGTTGGGTATAAATGAAAAACCCTTCTTTAACACATTAACTGTGTCAATAGATAAAACAACACTAGACAAATTCATCACATTGATGCTGAAATCATCAGCCTGTCTATTTATGTTCATTTGTATTTCTTTTGATTGGGATATCTCCCTCTGACTTTCCCCTTCCATTTGTGGTGAGATGTGTTGTTCCACTTCTGAGTCTGTTTGCTTGTTGTCATGCCCAAAGGAAAAGGGCCTTGATTCTGTCCCTGCTTCCCATTCACCAAAACCTGGGCATAATTTACTTTAGATGAAGTACTAGAATTTTGGTTCATACATTCAGAAGTGACAACAACATCACCACTAGATTCTTGAATATATCCGTCAGTCTCTGCTGAAACAACTTTCAAATTGATGACATCTTTTGCCCCACCATCTGGAAACAAACTTGCACTGTCATTTTTGTGTTGAGTTGTGACAAAAACTTTCTCCACCCTTTCCTGTACTGTGTAGGCCTATTTAGCTCTGTAGGCCAAAATATCTCTTTTTAACTTGTTTTGTTTTCTGGTCACAATTGATGCTCGGTGCCTATCAGCCTTCGCTTCTACACCATTGTATAACAAAATGTAATCTTTGAAGCATCCAAAACTTTTAATTTTGACATCTAATTCTTTGATGTTATCCTTAATAGTTTCCAGTTCTTTTAAATAATGTGTGGCCAAAAAACCCATCATGGTGATGCCAGTATTATTGTACAACTCAATAAGCTTACTACTTAATTCATCACCAGAGCTAACACAGTTCGGAAATTTAACTGTTCTTAAACCTTGAGGTACAATTCTCCTGTTGATACATTCTCTTAAATAAGAGACCTCCAATTCAAGCGTAACATGTCTTAAAACCATTTTTTTCCAGGTCATATATACTCTTTTTACAGTTGACACTTTGTACATAAGAACTGTTATTTAAAGACTTACTTATCGCTGAATCCATTGCTTGTACCTGAATATCAGCGAAAGGATTGTTGAACGATTTACAAATGTAATCCCATACGTTAGTCTCACTTAATCTCTTTGAATGATTGTCGGACGCCATCGTCGAAACTAAACCAGAATGACTAGGAATAGCTGTGATGTCACTTCCTGTCTGTCTCAGCGGTGAATCTAAGACTGTGACACCCATAGAGTCTTTAGTTGTACCCTTAGATGTAGAAGCCGAGATACACCCAGGATCGGTAGGAATATCATCCTTAAAATGATCTTTAAAAACGGAAGAGTCCAGGGTGTCTTTGACAATTTTGGAAATAAGGGCAATAAGATCTTCTTGAGAATGCTGATCCGCAGACTTGCCAGGACTAGAACCACTAACAGGAACTGGATACACAGTCAAGTCCAACAAAATATGTTGACTGCTAGAATTGGCGTTCTCAGCTGCCATGGTTGTTAAAGTGTTTTTTAATGTATAGGTAGATATGTATAAGTACATATTTAACATACACATATATATGTGTATGTTTTTGTACAACTTACATATTTGTACTGACATATATATATATATATATATATATATATATATATATATATATATATGTGTGTGTATATTTACATTCATTTTTATACATATTTTTATTACAACAATTATTTAATCATCTGCAATTACCTGTTGTTGTGTGATGTCATTTCCTGTATTGTGTTGTATTTAAGGAACTGGTAAACTTTAGGTATTGTTCTGAAGAAGTTTACGTATTAAATTGTGGATGAAAGCGCTAAAAACACGTTTGGTTTTTCTTGGTTTCTGGCTGTTTCACTAGTGGATTTTTGTTTTTTTGTGATTTGTAGTTTGGAGTTTTATTTCAATTGTGTGGTTCTACTGTGAACAACAAGTATTGATGTATGAAATAAGTGAACAAACTAAATATGTAAATGCTATGAAGGAATATACTGTTTTTATTGAAAGAGGTATACGATTGGGTTATTTTGCTAAAAATGATTTGGATAAGAAATTTTCTGTTGATAATTGTTAGTTGGCCACGTTTTATTGTCTCCCCAAACTACATAAGAGTTTATTGAGTCCTCCAGACCGTCCTATTGTTGCTGCCACCAATTATTTTTTACAGAATGTTAGTATTGTTATACATAATTATATGTTACCTTTTGTACAAAAACTTGATTCTTACATAAAAGATTCTTTTGATTTTATTGACAAGATCTCTCATATTTTATGGACAGAAAATATGTTTTGGGTTAGTTTAGATGTGGTTAGTCTATACACTAATATTGGTCATAAAGATGGAATGGAAGCATTGCATTATTTTTTGGGAGATAATCCCACTTCATATTACATTATGGATTTAACAAATTTTTGTTTGTCTAATAATTTTTTCAGTTTTAATGAAGTGATTTATCATCAGTTGAGAGGTATGGCCATGGGGGCACCTTTTGCCCCCATGTATGCTAATTTATTTATGGCCAAATTTGAGTTAGAATATATCTATACTAATATATTTTTTCAACATAATGTTTTACTTTATTTTCGTTACATTGACGATTTAATTTTTCTATGTAAAGGAGGTTTTGATTCTTTACCTCAATTTATTTTGGATATTAATAATAACAAATATAATATTCAATTTGATGGTTTACAATTTGGAAATAAAGTACATTTTTTGGATATTTGTCTAACAGGAGGTATAGATGGCTGCATTTCCACTACAGTACATCGTAAGTTTGTGGATGGCAACCAATATTTATTTGGTACGAGTTGCCATCCCTGTCATACATTGAGATCTTTACCGTATGGTGAAATAGTTAGGTTGTCTAGATTATGTAGTGATGGTATTGACTTAGAGAGACAAATTAATGATTGAATCAATATGTTTTTACAAAGAGGGTATAGTATTGAGTTGATTAGAGAATCCATTAACAACGTATTAAAAGTTAATGCTGAGAATATTGAGAATACACATTCTGTATATGAGGCAGACATTAGGAATACAGTTTTTGGTAGGAGAATTGTTAAGCAACAACATAAAAATAGTAAAGACCAACAAGATATTTATTTTGTGACTACTTTTAATTTATTAAGTAATAAAATTTGGGAACATATTATATACTACTGGATGTTTTTGTTACAGGATGAATTTATGAGTAAACTTATTCCCATTGTACCCAAGGTTGCATATAAACGAGGACAGAATCTAGGGGATAAATCAGTTAAAGCTTATTATGTTTGCCCTAGTAATCAATTTAGCCCTTTATTTCTTACCTATGCTACTAGACCTTGTAGTTCCTGTAACATATGTTCTCATATCAAATTATATTTTCCTAGAATAAATGGGATAAGGTTCACACCAAAGAATCATTTTACATGTCACACTTCTGGAATTATTTATTGTCTTAGGTGCCCCTGCAACCTTTTCTATATTGGTGAAACAAAAAGAAAGTTTAAAATAAGGTTGCAGGAGCATGTTCGTGATATTAGCAGGGGAGAATTACAGAGTTCGATAGCATTGCATTTTGTGGAGAGACACAATTGCAATGCTAATTTATTGGAGGGAACTATTTTGGAACAAGTTTTTGTTAAAAAAGGAGATGATAAATGATTGAAGAATATTTTATTATACAAAGAAACTATTTTCATACTGAAATATAATACATTGTCACCGATGGGTTTGAATAAAGAAGTCAATTGGAGATGCTTATTATAATGTATACTGTTTTGTTTTATATGTTTTATATGTATTATATGTACTCATTATATATATTTTGTATGGTATGTCTTTTTAAATTTGGATTCTAATTGATTAATTAAGTGCATAATTGACTTTTACTAATTAGTTGTGTTTGGTATAAAAGGGAGTGTATGTACATTATTATTCTTGTACTCTTGGAAGGCTGTTGTGGCCGAGGCGCTAAGACTGATTCTGATATTAAATTGATTTGTGGGAATTCGTGTTGCTTTTAAAGATTAACTCATTATTACTTTACATTATACATTAGTCAGCAGGACTAAGACAGAATGTATGTGTGTGAATGAAAAGGAGGATAGAGGAATGGTGAGGATGCAGGGAGTAGAGGTGCATGAGTTTAAATACTTGGGATCAACAGTTCAGAGTAATGGTGAGTGTGGAAGAGAGGTGAAGGAGAGAGTACAGGCACGATGGAGTGGGTAGAGAAGAGTGTCAGGAGTGATTTGTGACAGTCGAGTACCAGTAAGAGTGAAAGGGAAGGTCTACAAGAGGATAGTGAGACCAGCTATGTTATATGGATTGGAGACAGTGGCATTGACAAAAAGGCAGGAGTTTGAGCTGGATGTGGCAGAGTTAAAGATGTTAAGATTTGCACTGGGTGTAAAGAGGGTGGACAGGATTAGGAATAAGTACATTAGAGGGTCAGCCCAGGTAGGAAGGGTTGGAGACAAAGCCAGAGAGGCAAGATTATGTTGGTTTGGACATGTGCTGAGGAGGGATGCAGAGTATATTGGGAAAAAGATGCTAAGGATGAAGCTCCCAGGTAACAGGAAAAGAGGAAGGCCTAAGATAAGGTTTATGGATCTGGTGAGAGAGGACATGCAGGTGGTTGGTGTGACAGAGCAAGATGCAGAGGACAGGAAGAAATGGAAACAGATGATCTGCTGTGGTGACCCCTAATGGGAGCAGCCGAAAGAAGAAGAAGAAGAAGATTAACTCATTATTACTAAGAAAATAAAAAAAATTCTTGACAGATTTAAAGTGCACAGGGGGTTGTAAGGATTTTAGTGAGTTTGTATGGCCCACAGATGGGAACAGGGGGGAAGCATGGCCTCCTATACCTGTGGGTACTATGTTTTATATAACTCTCACTATAACTGCCAGAGGGACCTTCTGGAGACAAACTGGGGACATGGGCATTTCTCAGGTTTCTGCCTCAAGGATACTTCAACAGTTCTTCAACTTTCTTTTGGTACATGCTGGTTAGCATATTTATCTGCCAGTGTCACTGCAAAACTGTGCCAAAACCATGTGTTCCTTCTACAAGATGGCATGGATCTCATGAGATACTTGGTATGATAGATTGCACCCATGTTGCCATTATTGCCCCCTCAGTACCACAGGGGGGGGTGGTACCAAAATAGGATGGGCTACCAGTCCATCAATTGTCAGGTAGTATATAATGAACAGAGGTGCATCACTGTGTTGACCCAGCATTCTGGCAGTGCCAATGATTTTCATATCTGGTACATAAGCTGCGTACGTCTGCATGATAGGATGCCCCATGGTCACCTTGTTGGTTAGTGAAAATTTTATATATATTTATGCAATTAGTTATACTTTGGAAGATGTGTTGCTTAGTACTAAAGCATCTTTTTCTTGTTGTGCCTCCCCCACTTTTTTCTTGTCTTTTCCGGGTGATGCAGGTTACTCACTTGACTGCAGTCCATAACCCTGTAGCAGCTGATAAGGAAAGGTACGACATCACCAAGTCCGCTGATAAGGAAAGGTACAACATCACCAAGTCCACTGATAAGGAAAGGTACAACATCACCATGTCCGCTGATAAGGAAAGGTACAACATCACCATGTCCGCTGATAAGGAAAGGTACAACATCACCATGTCCGCTGATAAGGAAAGGTACAACATCACCATGTCCGCTGATAAGGAAAGGTACAACATCACCATGTCCGCTGATAAGGAAAGGTACAACATCACCATGTCCGCTGATAAGGAAAGGTACAACATCACCATGTCCGCTGATAAGGAAAGGTACAACATCACCATGTCCGCTGATAAGGAAAGGTACAACATCACCAAGTCCGCTGATAAGGAAAGGTACAACATCACCATGTCCGCTGATAAGGAAAGGTACAACATCACCAAGTCCGCTGATAAGGAAAGGTACAACATCACCATGTCCGCTGATAAGGAAAGGTACAACATCACCATGTCCGCTGATAAGGAAAGGTACAACATCACCATGTCCGCTGATAAGGAAAGGTACAACATCACCATGTCCGCTGATAAGGAAAGGTACAACATCACCATGTCCGCTGATAAGGAAAGGTACAACATCACCATGTCCGCTGATAAGGAAAGGTACAACATCACCATGTCCGCTGATAAGGAAAGGTACAACATCACCATGTCCGCTGATAAGGAAAGGTACAACATCACCAAGTCCGCTGATAAGGAAAGGTACAACATCACCATGTCCGCTGATAAGGAAAGGTACAACATCACCATGTCCGCTGATAAGGAAAGGTACAACATCACCATGTCCGCTGATAAGGAAAGGTACAACATCACCATGTCCGCTGATAAGGAAAGGTACAACATCACCAAGTCCGCTGATAAGGAAAGGTACAACATCACCATGTCCGCTGATAAGGAAAGGTACAACATCACCAAGTCCGCTGATAAGGAAAGGTACAACATCACCATGTCCGCTGATAAGGAAAGGTACAACATCACCAAGTCCGCTGATAAGGAAAGGTACAACATCACCATGTCCGCTGATAAGGAAAGGTACAACATCACCAAGTCCCAGACTGAATGACCCTGGGAGGACCCTCCAGTCTAACCCTGCTACTGCATGCAGGATGTTTACAATGTGTATTGCATTCTGCACAACATGACTATGCATGATGAATCTGATGATGAATTGCCCCATGATGGCCATGCAAGTCCCACTATCGGTCCTTCCACCAGTGATGATAGTTTGGTGGCGAGCATGCAGCAGCAGTATGGGACCTCATACAGCAGGTTTGTATACTCTATATGGTCATGCATGCAAACAGGCACCATCTAGTCCACAACTATGGGCCATGACATTCAGTTTAGTGTTACCTTTATTACAAAAACACATACCCATGAATTAATTAGAGTGCTTAGCACAAACTCTACGGGTCATGCTAGTAAGGCCCTTCTCCCATGATGTACCCATTTGTGATTCAGAGACATGTTAGTCACAATGAGATAAGACTTCATTATCAGCTAATTTGATTGTCTCTTGAATTGCGTTTATCACTGGAACATGCAGATCACTGCTGATCTGCACATCATGGTAGTAACCAGCTGCTCATGTAGGCACTGCTACACCCCCATCAATCACCCATGTACACAGATACACAGACACACACACACCACAGTCCCTGTACCTTGCCCTGTGGTCCTCCCACCCCATAATACTTTAGTGCCAATACAGCATGTATCTATTAGGTTCTGGCAATTATTCAGCCACCCATCAGTCCCTGCACTGCTGTTGGTGCAAGTACAGTACTTTACTCTATCAGTAATTCCTGGTGTTCGGGGGTTTCCCCACCCCTTATCCTTCTATGATGTCAGTGCCATTATGGCAGTTCAATGAGTAACCCCTGGTGTCTAGTGCATCCCCCCACCCCCAATCTCTGTATCGCCACTGTAGTTATCATAGTACTTTAACAGTAACTCTTAGTGTCTAGTGCATCCCCCCACCCTCAATCTCTGTATCGCCACTGTAGTTATCATACTACTTTAACAGTAATCCCCGGTGTCTAGTGCATCCCCCCACCCACAAACTCTGTATTGCCACTGTAGTTATCATAGTACTTTAACAGTAACTCCTAGTGTTAGTGCATCCCCCCACCCACGAACTCTGTATTGCCACTGTAGTTATAGTACTTTAACAGTAACTCCTAGTGTCTAGTGCATCCCCCCACCCTCAATCTCTGTATCGCCACTGTAGTTATCATAGTACTTTAACAGTAACTCCTAGTGTTAGTGCATCCCCCCACCCACGAACTCTGTATTGCCACTGTAGTTATTATAGTACTTTAACAGTAACTCCTGGTGTCTAGTGCATCCCCCCACCCTCAATCTCTGTATCGCCACTGTACTTATCATAGTACTTTAACAGTAACTCCTAGTGTCTAGTGCATCCTCCCACCCCCAATCTCTGTATTGCCACTGTAGTTATTATAGCACTTTAACAGTAACTCCTAGTGTCTAGTGCATCCCCCCACCCTCAATCTCTGTATCGCCACTGTAGTTATCATAGTACTTTAACTGTAATCCCCGGTGTCAAGTGCATCCCCCCCACCCACAAACTCTGTATTGCCACTGTAGTTATTATAGTACTTTAACAGTAATCCCTGGTGTCTAGTGCATCCCCCCACCCCCAATCTCTGTATCGCCACTGTAGTTATTATAGTACTTTAACAGTAATCCCTGGTGTCTAGTGCACCCCCAACTCCGATCTCTGTATCACTTCTGTAGTTATTGTAGTACTTTAACAGTAACCCCTTGTGTCTAGTGCATCCCCCACCCCCTGATACCCCCGATCCCTGTGCTCCCACTGTCATTACAGTACTTTAACAGTAATCCTCGGTGTCTAGTGCATCCCCAACCCCAATCTCTGTATCACTTCTGTAGTTATTGTAGTACTTTAACAGTAACCCCCTGTGTCTAGTGCATCCCCCACCCCCTGATACCCCCGATCCCTGTGCTCCCACTGTCATTATAGTACTTTAACAGTAATCCCTGGTGTCTAGTGCATCCCCAACCCCAATCTCTGTATCACTTCTGTAGTTATTGTAGTACTTTAACAGTAACCCCCTGTGTCTAGTGCATCCCCCACCCCCTGATACCCCCGATCCCTGTGCTCCCACTGTCATTATAGTACTTTAACAGTAATCCCTGGTGTCTAGTGCATCCCCAACCCCAATCTCTGTATCACTTCTGTAGTTATTGTAGTACTTTAACAGTAACCCCCTGTGTCTAGTGCATCCCCCACCCCCTGATACCCCTGATCCCTGTGCTCCCATTGTCATTACAGTACTTTAACAGTAATCTGCCACTTTTGTCATGAGAGAACTTTAACAGTAATCCCTCGTGTCTAGTGGTTTGTCAAACCACATTTGTGTTAGGTGGTTGAACACGGCCTTTGGGCCATGTTCATTACTGCAACATGGTGGGAATGGCAGTGTTAACAGAGCAATTTCTTGAATCTCTCAGCCGTGTAGTTGCTTTCCCAGAGAACATTCCAGGTAGAGAGAACATGGATCATTCGCATTTGCTTTTCCCCCTGGAATGCATCGTTAGCATTCAGCTTGAAGGTGGGGCCAAATCTTCATGATGTTGCATGTCTTTGTGATAAAGGACCATGCAGCACCATGTAAGGATTGTTGCTGAATTGGGGAAGGGTACCACGATGTGTACATGGTGGTGAACACATCACAGTACCGTAATGATTTCCCCCATAGGCTGTAATTGATGCATGCAGTACTATGCGTGGGTTATGCTGTGTGGTGCAATGCCTATTGTAACTGCAAATTAGATATCTCTGTTATCTTTAAAGAATTTTTTTAAGTACAGTTATATGCTTTATATATTAGTTTTGTTTAGTGGCAGAATGCATCCAGAGTTGTGCCTGACTATTTACTGAGATCTATGCAGTGAATCATATTACCAGGAAGAAAAAAAATGTTCATTATGTCACTTTTTACTGTATTGTTGTATTTGATTAGTTTACGGGCTTGTTTTGCACTAGTACCATTTATGCTGGAAAGTTCATTACCTGATAATTGCTCATGGTGGACTTGACTTATTAACTGGAATATATGTGTTTGTTTATCTAACCATGTACTGTGCTGTATTCTGCTGTGCAGTTTACAGGAGGTGTTCACTTCCACAGGAAAGGAAAATTATATTATATTTCTTGTGGTATGCTCTAATGTTTATGTACTTTGTTTTCAGTAACATCAGAAATATTTTTTTTTCTATTAAGGTATTGCCCAACAGATTAATTCATTCTGTCAAAGACACCAACCTTTGCATCATCAGAAGTACTAGTAATCATTATTTCTGCAGTGCTGAGGGTGAAGTGGCAACAGTGCTAGTACTTATGGCAGAGTTAGTTGTAGTATGCCCTCAACAGAGGCATAGCTCATTCAAGTAGCACCCTTTGCCAGTTCCACAATGTTAATCACCACTCCCTCAGCTCTTCAAGTGAAGACCAAAAAAAAAGACTTCAGCCTTCCACATGAAAATAAATTGCAGTACAGAACCCATTCCTCAATTCGCTACCTCATACCTGGCCAGCTACATGCCTGTCACTCCTACCTACCCTAGGAACCAGTCAAGTCTCATTTCTCTGCCCTGCCCTCAACCCTCCTCCTCCTCCTTCCAGACATCACTGTTAGTAAAAACAAAAAAAAAATTAAAAAATTCTTTCAAATTGTACCAAACTGATAGCTACAATGAAACAACCAGTTGCTACAGTTTAGACTGTGCACGGGGCCCTACATTGCCCAGGTTTTACTTTAAAAAAGAAACATTTTCTTACTTTTAAACTATAACAAACTGCTTGCAACGATGTTATAAATAGTTGCTACAGTTTATACTCTGCTACAGCACTCAGGTTTTAGTTAAAACAATGTTTTAAACTGTAACAAACTGCTTGTTATAATGCAGAAACAGTAGCTACAGTTTAGACCATACAAGGAGTGCTACAGTACATGCAATGCTAGTTTTTAAAAGCCAGGATACATTAAAGAGCTACAGGGATTGGAAAACCAAGCTCCATTCCACTTTGCAGCTGGAGCAGTTGCCCCTTTTGCCTCAGCTTAGTTATGCTTCTGGTCCTCAATACTATTTACATTGTAGTCTGCAGATGCCCCCCTTTTTAATTTTTTTTGTTTACCTTTCTCTTATTTTAAACAGTAACATTTCTTAAGTCAAACACATGTTGTGGAATTGTACCTTGTGATAGTTTCAGTAATAGTGTTGCGCACCCTGACTTAAAATATGTCAAACATGTCATATACTATGTACCCTAATGATATTGTGGGTGATGGTGCTTGTTATCATTAGCGTGTGTTAGTATGTGAGTTTGATGCTAACATACTGCAATGGCATGACCTACTGGATGCAGGTGAGCCCACAGACACTGATCTCACAGTGCTGCAAGACCAAGACCTCAGATGAGAAGTTCTCTTACATGCTGATGAGGCCTCCTTGTCTTTTTGTGGGTAAGTTCCACCCCACTTTTTCCAGTACTTTCCTGAGAATCATATAGTATGTGACTTACTCTGCCTCCACATGTTAAAAAGTACCCCAGCCTAATTCCCACCCACTATTGCTCCCTACTTGAATCTAGTAGGCCCTGACAATTGTACTCATAAAGGCACAGATGGCTGCTATCTGTGTCACCTTACTGTGCATGGGTGTAATCACGGCATCATCCCTGCTCTTTACCATTCCCATGTGCTGGTGGAAATCCTCACATGCACTTTGCAGTGCTCTGATCAGCTCTAGCTGACTCTCTGTGGCCGTAGACTGCACCTGAACAATGTTCTGTTACATCTGCTGTTGGGTAGCCAAGGCTTTTCATGTGTCTGGGGCTTGCTGACATGTGCCTTTGCTGGGCATCCCTTGCACAGATATTACAGTAGCCTTTCTACCGCTGACACTGTAGCATCTTCCTTAAGGTATCCATGTGGTTTACTAAAACTGGTGTTGAGGTACATGGAGTCCCTTCTTGTACCTCCTGCAATTTAATGTCCTTATCTGCCTGAGTGTCTGAGCATGTGTCACTGCCTGCAGAATTATTTGTCTGCTATGGTGTTGAGAGTCCTGCCAGTACACTTTCCAACTTTGTGCCACTTTCTGCAGGCTGTGTCATAAATACATTTATGGCATCATCATCATCAGTTATGACATCATCATCAGCCATTCTGCCGTTGACATTTTCTAGTTGTGCTGGCACACCAAAGCTACTCATTTCTCCTGCTGAATCTGTGAAGGAGTAACTGATGACATGGTTACTGAGACCTTGGACTGCAGTAATGACTTTTCTATAAGTAGGTGTTGAGCACACC
>NC_056743.1:11016154-11080233 GCF_019279795.1 Protopterus annectens
CTTCAAAACTGAATGGTAGAAACATGGAATGTGATATAATAATAAAAGCAATGGAATAATTTGCAACACTCACATTATACCCACTATACTCTGTGAAAGGGTTAGCAATGCTGTGAAAATAGTAAAAAAAGAATTGTGCACAGTAACTCTATAAAACCATGTTAGTGGTAGCACAGAGGCTGCTGCGCCTACCAGAAGCAAACCCAAACAAGTCAAGTCATTTCAAAGTGTCAAAGTCAAGCCAAAGTGAACTTTATTGTCATTCATCTTCACACAAGAGTGCAAACTGAATAAAATTTAGTTTCCCCGGACTCAATGTGCAAAACATTGCAAGAAGAATTACAAGAGATATTACTACATCACAGCAAACCATGACAGACATAACACCCAACCCAAAATTAAATAGGCTGTGCAACAAAAAATGTCATAGCTAAAATTAAGAATAGTAACACCTAAAAAGATTAAAATTCTTTTACCAAACTAAATAGACAACAAACAGGGCTAATTAAATTCAAGAAAGCCAATTTTGAAATAAAGATAGCTTTCCAGGCCTAAGACAACCATAAGGCCTTCTTTAGATATACCAGAAATCTCAAAGGCAGCACACAACAGTATAGTCAACTGGTTGTAAATGCAGCTGTGTTCATGAAGCTGGAAGATGTAGTGAATCTACTGGCAGACAAATTCAGTGCCAGGAAATACCACCTAACATAACCTCTCCAACTATCAATAAAGAGCTAGTCCTAGCTCTGCTTTCTAAGGCCAAGAACACAGCTTTGATGAGACCCAATAATATCCCAAGATACCACCTAAATAGCCTGAAATATGATGTATCAGGGCCACTGGAGTCACTATTCAACTATAGCCCCTGAACATGCTTTGTAACATACAAGTGGAGGACTCCAATGGTCATCCTTCTGCACAAAGATGGACCATCACAAAATCCCACAAACCACAGATCCATTAGTCTGACTAGACTCATGGAAATGAATAACAATGACATAGGAAACCTTCAGACACTGGACTTCATGCAATTTGGTTTCATAAAAATCAGGTCATACATACTAGACCTGGTGGACTTCTTTGGGAAGGTCACCAAGGCAATGAATGAGGGTAAAATTGTGCATACTGCTTACCTCGACCTGGCTAAGGCATTTGCTACAATACTCCCCTCAGAAATTGTAAACAAACTCATATAATTAGGCATAAACCCCAATGTAATATGCTGGATAGCCAGCTGGCTCACAGACCCCAGGAAGTTAGGATCAGAGAGAGCATCTCCACAAAGAGGCCAATCACTAACAGAGTCCCTCAGAGCACCAGGCTAAATCTGCTCCTCTTTGACATTTACTTCTCAAACGTCAAGGCCAATGCCATGGGCGTCTGGCTAACCAAGTATGCAGATGACTGCAAACTAGGAGCCATCATAAATTCCCCCAAGACGCTAACATATGACAGGAAGGTCTAATGCAAACAAATGACCAGTGCCAAAGCCACTGCCAAGAAGTGCATAATAGCACTTTTTAGGAAGTCACTCTGGAAAACTACCTCATTGATAAAACACCCCTAAGAGCGCCGCTTGTCTTGTGTATTCAAATCAGACAATGAGGCTGGGTGTTCATTTAAGTAGTTCATTACAAACAAACACATCAGGATGGATGACTGGAACATTAGACATAAACAAACCAACTAACTGACTGACTACTACATGCTTTCACTCTGGCTGTTGACTCAAAATGGCACTCTTGCTTGCACGTGCTCAGTACTTATATGGGCGTGTCCATAGATTGGAATAGCTCTCAAAGGTACACACATACTCTGAAATACATCCTCCCTCTTTGACTGTTATATTCTGCAATGAAAATGACAACTAGTTGAGCATGCAAATTATACAGATACATACAAACAAAAGCAATCATGTCCAGGTTGCCGTATATTTAGGATTAGGTCTTGAGATATGACCTGACGTATTAAAATAATTAGAACTGAGTTTAGCAAAAGGGACAGTCACTGGGGAATGTTCTTCTTGAGGATTTTCAGGGATAGTTTCAGGAACAGGAACATCAGTGACCAAGGGTTGGTGGTCAGTCTCAATTTGAATAGGTCACCCATAAATATAATCATGGAACTTCGAACATGCAAATACAATCACCAACAGCTCTTTCTGTATTTCAGCATACTGCATCTCGGTTTGCGTCAGAGTTCTGGATGCATAGGCGACAGGTCTGCCCTCTTGAAGAATGACTGCACCAATACCAAACTTTGAAGCATCACAAGAAAGAGTTACAGGTTTGTGCACAACATAGTATCTTAAAGTGGGTGGCATGGCAATTCTCTGTTTCAGGACATCGAATGCTCTTTTGTGCTGTTCCAACCAGGACCAAGTTACGTCTTTGCGTGTCAGCTGTCTTAGCAGTGCTGAAAGGATACTCAAGTCTGGAACAAACTGGCCCAAATAGTTGACCATGCCAAGAAAACGTTGCAAAGGGGTGACATTGTCTGGAGCTGGCATCTCAAGAATTGCAGTTTGCTTGGAAGGATCTGGCCATAAGCCTGAACTGGTAAACAAATAATCAACATAAATAACTTCTTATAGCCTGAATTTACATCGCTGTGGATTCAACTTAAGATTCACTTCACAAGCACATTCCAGAACTTTCCTGAGGTTTCTATCATGTTCAAGTTTGTCACTGTCACCTACAAGAATATTATCCACTATAATAGCACATGGATAGCCAGAAAAAAATGTGCTCCTTCTCACACTGAAAGACTTCACTGGCAGAATTTATCCCAAATGGCAGTCTCAAAAATCTGTACCTTCCAAATGGTGTACTGAAAGTGACTAGCAATGAAGATTTTTGGTCAAGCAAAATTTGCCAAAATGAACTTTTTGCATTTAAGACAGAAAAAAACAGTGCCGTCTGGCATACGAGCAGCAAATTCTTCAACTGTTTGCATTGGATGATGAGATTGTTTTAGTGCTTTGTTCAAATCTCTTGGATCAATACATATTCTAATATCATCTGAGCTTTTCTTATGAGCTGCCACCATGAAGGATACCCATTCAGTTGGTTCATCTATTGGACAAATTACACCTAGATGCTCCATTCTGGAACTTTCTGTGCTGGTCTGACAACTGGGCTTACCTCGTGGTCTAACTTTATGGAGTACAGAACTGGGAGTTTGCCTAAATTGTCTTGAAAATATCCGCAAAGTCAGAAAAAATAGTTTGTGCGAAATTCTCATTGTTACACATGTTTACATGGTGGACTCCTGCATTAACTGTGCCTTTTGACTACATAACATTGCAAGTCATAGCTGTTCCCAGCAGAATAACATGAAAGCACTACAGAGCCTTTGGTTTGACATTTTTCACCTCCATAAGTAACATGCTTCACACACTTTGCCAGATGGAGCTTTGCACTTGCTTTTACTTTGGCAAACATTTCTGCTGACATACATTGAACCAGTATCAACTTTGAGCTCTGCAGGTCTCCCATTAATCATAACAATACAACATACTTCATTTTTGCCCACATATCTACCACACTGACTGTTTCACCAAGTACTGACACACCATCAACATAAAAAGTAGGGTCACAGCTTTCTAATTGATCAACTTGCATCTATGAATGAATGTGCCCCTTGTGATTTACAAAACCTTTTGAAATGATTCTACTTTTTACATGTGTAGCACAGCTGACCAAAAGATAAGCACTTTTCTTGTTTGGGCTCGTGGCTACCTCCACAATTATAGCAGTTGACTATGAGGCTTGCATAGGTTTTGCTGACTCACCCCTCTACTTCACTGAGCATGCTCTGGATTTTACTGAAGCTGCCCTGGATTTTGCTAGGAAGGCTTGGGGTGGGGCCACGCCCTTAGGCCTGTATCTTTTAACCTTGTGCTGAATACTATCAAAATTAACACCGGAAGGCACTACAAGCATGCTTTTCTCATTTGTAAGCATATTCATATGATTTTCTGTGAGCTCATATATTTAACTAATCTCTCTATAGCCTTAGTCAAAGTTAAATCACTGTTTCAAAGCGAAATCTTTCTCACTGCACCATCTTTAATACCACACACAATGTGGTATTAACTCATCTCTTAAATCACCAAATCCCCACATTTTTGCCTTGTTTCTCAAGTCAGTTATATATGCTGCAAAGGTTTCAACAGGCTTTTGATCTCGTGTGTTAAATATATGCCTTTCCATTCTAATATTCGTTTGGGGGTTACACATTTCTCTAAATGTACATTTTAAGCACTTAGGGTCTTCCCATATTTCAGCCAGTACCATAATATGGCAGTTTCCCCCCTCCCCTGCATACACAGATGGGGCATGCACAAATGAATGCTTCCTTTCAGTAGCTTCTGAACCAGCTAAATTAAGCAGAATAAATGCCTTTGTACATGCGTCTTTGTCAGAAAAAGCTGCTTGTATGAAAATATCGTACTCCTGCTCAAACACTCTCCAGTTTTCAGCAACACTATCAAATACAAGTGGCAGAAATAAGCCGCTCCAACGTCAAGCAAAAACTTTATTGAAGCAAAGTTTTCGCGTAACAACCCTTTCTGACTGCTAATCCCATTACATAGAATAATCATCATTTTAATAAGAGCAAACAAGTGTCACATGACCACAGCCAGCATATCACATGATACTGCATACATTTTTTTTTTTAAAATACATTAAATATTTTGTTGTTGTATTCTTACTAAAACAGGTTTAATAATTACAGTATTGTTAAGACCAGGTTCAAACTCTGCACATAATCTAATAATCCATTCAGACTCTTTATTTTCAAGAAAACTGTTTAAATTACCCCCCCCACCGGTTTCTTTCACTACTATGTCTACTACCCTAAACTTAAAACAATTGTCCTCATCGTTGTTCATATGTCTACTTACAGCATTCTTGTCATTTCTCCTTCTTAGATCTGACTTATGCTCAATAATTCGCTCCCTCAGCCTTCTGGTGGTTTTACCCACGTAAAATGAAAAACATTTTAAACAAGTGGCGAGGTACACCACATAGCTAGTATTACAACTGGCTGTGACGGGAAAAAGTATATTACTTGGTCACAGGATGCGCGAACACAGTATTATTACCTGTTAAAATATCATTACAACAACTACAATCATACACTTAAACGTGCCTTGCTTCGTAACTGCACTGAATTTGACTTTTGCGCAAAAATGTTTTCAGCTAAATTTGCCAGAGAAAGTTGCAGTGTGGCAGAGAACTCCATCAAGAGCGTGGTCACAGCAGAGAAAGATATTGAGTGGGGCCAAAAGAAAAAACAGCAGCCCACTGCATTACAAATGTTAAATTACTGTGACTTCAATTTTCCTTAGCTATTTGCAAAAAATGCTTCAGTAATCTTGCCCCAGCAGCCAAGAATTGCCTTCATACAACAAGTAAACTCACAGCTTGCTTTGTTTAAAAAAAAGACTTAAAAAGCTTTTAAGGACATGACCTAAATGTGCATGTTTCAAAAATTCTGCCTAATATTATTGTATTTGAAACCCATGACTGTATGATATTCAATATACTGTGTACAATATATAATTTAAAATAAATATATTGAATATATTTTCTCTGGAACTGTTTTGGTTTCTATTCAGCATTATTTTGTATGTAGACTGCAAACCTTTTCACATACATATATAAATACAATTTTACTCTAGTAGCACAAAAGGAAGAAACAATGTTTAGTCACAGTCTTAAACCCATTTCTATCGATGTAAGACAGAAAACAGTGTAAGACAGACAACAGGTATCTGTAAATAAAGGAAAAAACTGAAAGTGAAGGTAATTGTTTCTGATACATCCTTTGGAGAGGGAGAGGACAATGAAAGGGATAAGGTAATGCTCAGAATAAAGAAAAAGGTTAGGGCAGCGTGTACTGAGGGGCAAGGCAATCCTGAAAAGAGCCCTATAGGAACCCTAAATGGTAGAACGAGGATTCTAGGCAGCAGAATTATAAAGGAAAAGAAAAATGATTAAGGTACAGACTGCAACTAACAATAACACACATTAATACGTGGTGCCTTTCTTAGAAGAGTTACACACTGAGACCCAGTGCCTGCATTCATAAAATGGGTGCTATACCTTCTGCGACATTAAAGACTGCCTTTGAGGAGAATAATTCAGGTAAACAATAAAAAGCTACAAAGGGACACTGAAAATGTGAACAGAGCAAGGGAAAATATCACTTATGTAAGACTGGTGTAGCTATAGCTAAAGGTTTAGTGTTATTGTTTTCCAGAGTTGAGATACCAAAGGAAATACTCACTGACCAGGAGACTCTACATACGTCCAGAGTAATGCATCAGCTCTGCAAATGCTTTAAGGTCAAGCAATGAAGAACATCAGACATCTCCAAACAGATGGGTTAGTGGAACATTTCAACTGAATATTTAAGTCTATACTGTGAAAAGTTATTGAAAAATATGGCAAAAACTGGGACCATTTAATACCATACCACCTGTTTGCAAATGCAATAGTACTCCAAGCCTCAACAGTCATTTCAAGTTGTTATATGGCAGACACTCTCATGGATGGCTAGATATTGTCATCACAACTTGAGAAAGTGAGGAAAACCCCATTTAAAACGCCATAGGCTGAAAGTAGTAATGCCCATCATGTGAGAACACATGGTAAGAACTTACACCATAAAACAAGGGGTGCATAAGAGAAATGCTAGGCCCAGACGATTTTATAGCTGGAGACCAAGTGTTAGTTTTGGTCCCTTCCACAGAAAGCACATTTTTGGCCAAATGGCAGAGTCCATTTGACATAGCAGAAAAATGAAATATTGTAAATTATAGGGTTAAACAGACTGGTAAGAGAAGACTAGAACAAATACAACACAAATCATTGAAAAGAACATAAGAGCAATACTAGGCAAGCAATCACTGGGACCATACTTTGTTTAGCCATATACCCCTTTAAGAAGGTACACTTAAATGTTCTTGCCAATACTATCCTTTTCAAGCATTTACCAGTCTTCACCTACCCAACTGAGCTGCGCATGATAACACTGGTACAAATTTGTGCTTATCAATCCAGTCACCACTGCTAGCCTTAAAGGTAGCTATAGGAGTACTTTCTTTGCAGCATGGGAATATGTTGAGTTAGGAACCCATCCATAATGTCAGTTTAGTTTGTTGGTGTAGATTTAGCTTCCTAATGTAGGTATTTATAGAAACACTGGTTCTGTGAAGAAATGGGAGGTCAAATAGTACTAGGTCTTTATGACTCAAATGTGAGCAGCAGGGAAGTTATAGAGTGTAAAGAAAGTTGTGCTAATTTAGTGAAACAGTTAAATGATTTAGGAACATTAATTCTGTTGGTTAGAAATCCTTTGGGGCTTTTCCTGTTCAGTGATATGCTGGATGTTGGATTTATACATACCCTAAGGGGTCATTGTATTCAATAGTGTGTCTGAAAAGAGAAGAGAACAAAAGATGATATTTTTGGATCTTGACAACAGTTCCTTGGAAATTTAGTGCTTAGACAAAAGGATTTTCTGACTACGGTGAAACATGATGATCAAATGAGAGAGACAGAGTTATCCACATACGTACACAGTTCTCTTATGATGTTTGTCTAAACAGAAGTACCATTTAATAGCCACATACGTACACAGGTCTCTTATGATGTCTGTCTAGAGAAGTACCATTTAAACATATGACATGGCAGCAGACTTTCCTACTGAATGCTACTGTGCTGCACATTTTTACATTTAGTTTGAGACCATTTTCAGTACCCCAATTCATTCCTCTCAACCTCTTATCACAGGAATTCTGGGCAAAGGCTAAAATAATGGGGTGACAAAAACCTAAAAATAGACACAGGTTTTAAATATTGCTTTTATAAACCTAGAATGTTGCCAGAATAACAGGGATTTGTGTTAGTCTGCATTTTCTGAAAGCTATGAAGTCTGAATGTCAAATGTATGTCATTATTTATTGACTTCAAACCTCGGTGATTTAGATGGAGAACCACAAATTTTATAAGGAACAGATCAAAAATATGAGGCAAAAATCTGGACATTCTGTGAAAATCTTGGAAGTTGACAAGCATGCCAGATATGTACATATTCCATCCCTTGCTGGTGGGTTTCATATCAGTGGATGAGCAAAATACAGGTCCTTGTTTGCAGTTATTAGGAAACTTGGTCAAACACACTTCTAGAACATTAGCTTTGATCAGACTTTTATAGTTTAGCAGCAGAGATTAATATATTTGGTAAAGAATGAAAACCTACTTCTTTGCCTGCATCTCATGTAGATGAAACACTATATAAATCATAGGAGCAAGAGAAAAGTGGGTTTATATTATGGAATAAAGAAATGTTATCAGAACTACCTGGTAAAGCAGACCTGATTCAGCATGATATTAGACCATGCCTGGAGAAATGGTTAACTTATAACCTTACAGAATATTGCAAACACAGAAAAGCTGAGCAACAGGAAAAAACTGCATAAGATGGGGGTAACAAATAAAATTAGTCGAAAAAATGCATTTAGCAATAACACAGTCTTAGTCCCAAAGCCTGATGGAACCACAGGTTCTGTAATGAGTTTAGGAAACAAACGTAACTTCAAAATCTGACTACTAACCAATATCTATGGTTGATGAATTTATAGACAGGATGAGGAAGGCAAATGTCTTGATCATATTAGACCCACCAAAGGGATACCAGTGAAGGAAGACAGCTCTTTCAACACTAGAAGGTCTTTGCCACTATAGTGTCCTTCATTTTGTGTTACACAGTGCTGCTACAACCTTTAAGAGATGGAATGAACAGAGTCCTAACAAGACTTATGAAATATGTCTCCACTTACATGGATGATATAATAATTCACTCAGAGGAGTGACACTCCCGAATAAGGCACAGACTCCGAGACAAGCCAGCTTGATTTTTAATGCCTCCAGGAGGAAAATATTTAGGTTATGTTTATTTTTATTTATTTGTGTATTTATTTTACATTTGTTAACCAGGTTAGTCCAGCTGAGAGTTTAGTTCATTTTCAGTGGAGACCCGAGGAGAAAAGCTCTGCAGTCACTATTAGCATTTTACATACAATTAATAAGACATTTTTATTTGCATTTGGAAATAGTTAAAGAAATAACATTTACAGTAAATCATATAGAAAGCAGTTGGGTACAAAGACAGAGGTCATACTGCAAATCTTTGGTACAATGTGATGAAAGGAATATAGTATACATAATTCATAAGTGGTTATATGCAGTATAGTTACAGGAGGAGTAGAAAGGGGATGAAGTGGTTAATGTAATTGACAGGGAAGATTATCAAGCCCCAGAAAGAAAAAAACTTGAAGCTGTGAGAAGCTGTCCTATTCCTGACACCAAAACGCAAGTGAGGGCATTCTTTATATATAATTTTGAATCAACAGCTTTCCCTCTTACAGATATGACCTAAAAGAAAATGCCCCTTAAGGTAAAGTGGATACCAGAGTCAACAATTGTTCTAATCATCTGAAGAGAATACTGTGTTCAGAGTTGGTATCAGCCTCTCCACATTTCAATAAGGATTTTATTTCACTGCCTTGAAGCAGTGTTATCACAAATCCTTGTTGAAGATGAACACTAAATGAGTTTCTGATTCAGAAACTGAGTAGAGCAGAAAGAAAAGTGAAGTCCTGGCAATCAAGTGGAAATTATCTTCATTAAAGTACCGTCTAGTCAGTTGAGAATTTATACCAGTTACACACCTTCCAGTATTAGGAGTGAAAAGAGAGAAAGATGGGATCACAAAGTTATGTAGATGGGCATTTTCTTTGCAGCCTGCTGAACTTGTAAAACACAGATGAGGCTGAACCCACTATAAACCAGCTGGTCTGTCTATGAAACACAGCCTGTCTAGTGAGCCTGAAACTAATGGTTTTAAGCTGGGGTGTGGGTCAGTGTCACAGAATGTGGTGGTTTTATTCAGAATGTTATATAAATATGATGTGAATAGTGTAAATAGCAAACAGAACTGCTGCTTCAATAAGATACATATTGTTTTATATTATGTAGAGAGAATTCCTGCATATTTCTGTTAGTAGAACCAACTATGTGATTAGGCAGTATATAAAAGAGAGTTCTATAGTGCTACAAATCCAGAGAAGGTGGCTTCTCATGGAGGGAATCGTTGCATGGAGGGGCATTGCCTCTGGTTGTTAAAGAATCCTTGTGGACTAAGAAAACTGAATATCTTCCTGTGAAGAAATGCAGAGGGGAGACACATTATAGGAGTGCACCTGACCTATATGCTACGGGTAGGAGTGCACCTGACCTATATGCTACGGGTAGGAGTGCACCTGACCTATATGCTACGGGTAGGAGTGCACCTGACCTGTATGCTACGGGTAGGAGTGCATCTGAACTATATGCTACAGGCTTTGTTTCCTGCTTCTTATATACGCAGAAAGGGATTACTGCACTGTTTCTGAGTAACTGTTGCACCGTTTGTGGGGGCTCTGTGCTTTTGAAAAGATACTCTGTATGTTGTTCCCTTTTGTACAGAAAGTTATTTTTGTGTGCCTGACTGTGCAATAAAGGCTAAACTGTTTGCCAGTGGTCAATAAACTAGTGAACCACCTTAATACTGCAACATTACATGTGCCAATCCATGCAATAACAAGGACTTCATCATTTAAATACAATTACCAAAGGATTTTGAAACACTTTTCATGTCACATGATGTACCACATGACCATCAAAAACACACTAACAATATTTATTTATTTATTTATCATTTGTTGACCGGGAAAGTCTGACTAGGTTCCACAGAGCCTGTTTTTAGCGGAGGCCCGTGGAGAAATGCTCCAGATGCATGTCTTTGGAATGTGGGAGGAAACCGGAGTACCCAGAGGAAACCCACGCGAACACAGGGAGAACATGCAAACTCCACACAGAAGGTACCCCAGCCGAGAATCGAACCGGAGAACCTCTTGCTGTGAGGTGACAATGTTAACCACTGCACCACTGCGCCGCCCATAATAATAATAATAATAACAATAATAATAATAATAATAATAATATATATATATATAAACATGAATGCATAGTTAGAAAGCATACATACTTTTTACAAACGTTTATTTTCTTTTCATTACAGAGTGTGCTTTGAGAAAACATTTCATTTTTGTAGTTTCATTCAAACTTCGATCACCCTTATTACAGAGAACACTGTTTCAGGTTCCACCACTGACTTTTTTTGCTTGTTTTTGCCCCGCTGCCTATTGGTCATCAGCCCCCCTTCCTGTCGCTTAGCCATCAATTTGTTCATTCATGCTTCATCATAGGGAAAAGGATCAGACAAGAGGGATCATCATTTAAATAGTCATCAGGGGATGTTCAAGGCTTTTTTTATGCAGCCTTACCCCTTGTGAGTACCCAGTGAAGCACTGTGGAGGGGTACCAGCAATAAACTACAGTAGAGGGTACCATCCTCACTTTCACAAAAGGCATTTTCTCTCAGGCACCCCCCCCTACACACACACACACACACACACACACACACACACACACACACACACACACACACACACACACACACACACACACCATAAATGGTAGCTTACCCAGTCTCTATCAGAGAATTCACATAATCTAGTGTGCTTCTGTGTCCTTTTCACTCTCCTGGGAGAGGCTTGTGGACTATGCCTCTCTCACTCTCCTGGGAAAGACTTGTAGACTGTGTTCCTCCCACTCTCTTGGGAGAGCCTTGTGGACTATGTACTTTCACTCCCCCCACCTCTCGCCTTGCTCTCCTATAGTACCAGAGCTGTGAATCAAACCCTCGTCAACTAGGTCACAATCAGGCAACCATCCCTCTGTGTCACACAGCAAGGACACTGACTTCATTTATAAGAGGTTTTAGAGAATACAGGATTAGTCCAGATAAAATCACTTTCGCTAACAGAAGACTCACTCTCTGTCTCTGATACCCTCCATGTGGGAGGAATAATGACACCTTGCTGACGTTTTCAGTAATTAATTCAGTTTACTCAGTTAAGCAGGTAGATGGAGGAGCATTCTTGTTCTAATTCAACAGATCAGTTTATTTAAAGGCAGTTAAAGATGATGGTAGGAGAGTCCATAGGAGCTGACTAGAGGAAAAGTTGGGAGATGGACAAACAAGGAGCCAATCTCAAAGCTTAGAGGTTAGTCCCTTATTTGAATATTCCTGAAAGACCCGTGAGGGTTTACCAGCTAAGCACCCTATAGAACCTCATTCTTAGTTAAAAAGTTGTAGCTCATAGTTTGCTGTCATGCTTTGTTTGTTAGAAATTAAAAATAGTAAATATAAATAAAAATAATAAAAATAAAACTTTTTAACTAAGAAGGCAGTTTAAACATTCTGTAGGATTTGAAATCTGAAACTCAAATATATATCATTGTTTGGTGACTTCAATCCTCAGATCATCCCTGTGAGTTGCCAGAAAACCACAAATTTTATGACAAACACATCAAAAATATGAGGCAAAAATATGGACAGCTGAGAGGTATGCTTCATGGCTTCAGACAACTGCATAGCACTACAACAGGTCTCCCAACACTATTAACTGAGCCAGACACAAAGGACAACTGGTTTCTGCTGTGTTTCTGGGTCTGTCCCAAGCCTTCAATATCTTTTCCCATAGCCTTCTTCTAAAACAACTCTCTTCACCTGGCCTGTCAAATATGTCCATGAACTGGTTCTCCAGGTACCTTCCAACAAACTCCAGTCTGTTAAATGAATTAATTCTTACTCATCCTTCCTACCCATCACAACAGGTATTCCCTAAGGTTCCATACTGTGGCCACTGCTTTTCAACAGATTTACCAACAAGCTACTCTGCCAAATGTCAAGCATCCCTCCTACCATGTGCTGATGACTCCTTATGGATCTGTTCTGCTAGGAACATAATTACAACACCTCACTCGAGAGTCATTTTCATCACATGAAAGTGATGAAAGTTGGTTCAATAACTCCCAGCGTCTAATCAATCAAAAACAAAAAGCTGCTGCTATTCCTCACCAAAGCACTTACACACCTCAAACAAAAATTCTCAATAAAAGAGTCTGATAGCACCCCTTAGAAGTCATCCACCATACCAAGCTATTAGGATTGACAGTTGATGACAACCTGAAATTTGACTTACATGTTCAACAGTCTATAAAAAAAAAAAAAAAAAACAAAAATTAGGGGCACTATAGTATAAAAAACTAATGAACTTACTCATCCAGGTCTCTACACTTCTACTTCATTCTTTACTATATGGTTCCTCAGTACTGATTAACCTTCAAGCTTCCATCCAAAATGAACTAAACCAGGGCTATAATAAAACAGCAACATTTGAAGTAACTCATCAGACAGAACCCATCAGTGATTGGCTTGAATTACCCAAGTAAGTCATTTACATCCAGCTTCAACAGGTCCACAAACTGATATATAAACCAGAACAAAGCAAAGCCCTACTAGACTTACTGCACACGAGCCCCTACTAGGCCGCATCAATCTGCAAAATACATGCTCCTCACTATCTACAAACCACACCTGTCAGCAAGACCCTCTCTATTCCAGCTATATAGTTCACTCCCGGAATTCCATCCCCTCAGCCCTTAAACATACTAGCAACCTTTTCAATTTCAAGATGAAGCTAAAAAAATATTTATCTGACACCCGGAACAGTACAAAAAGATGCGTGACGACCTACTCACTATAAATATTTTATTCTCATTCAAAATTCACTAACACCTCCATATCTTAGCAGGTAGTAATGGCCTAACATCAAAAGAAGCTGTCAATTTAATGACATTGTAGTACTAATATATGCTGTTCTACCTCTTAAGCTAACACAATTAATGACTATTTATTTTCTTCTCTTGTGTCCTTCTAGAACATTCCCATCTTTGTAATAATAACCTTCTCCCTTTCCGTGTCCTTAATTTTCCATTCTGCCCATTACTCCTCATCTCATTCTAGTCCTCGGCCTGTTTTGGCAGCAGAACACTCTGTTATTTTTCACCTCCATGCATTATTAGAAATCTAAAGAACGAAATCCCGATGTAAAAGCCCTAGACCAAAGGACCACTGCTCGAACAAGGAGAAAAAAGTAGAATTTATTATCCAGAAATCACACAGAGCTCAAGAAATACAGACAGGTTTAGCGCTTTCATCTGCAAACAGGCAGACTTCCTCAGAACCAATTAACCAAGTATGATCATCTCTTTTTAAAAACTGTTTGGCGCCAAAAACTTTTTTCTTTTTAAAGAGCCATTGACATTGACATTTAATGCAACATAGCTACTATTATTATTATTTCTGGATAATAAATTCTACTTTTTTCTCCTTGTTCGAGCAGTGGTCCTTTGGTCTAGGGCTTTTACATCGGGATTTCGTTCTTTAGTTACAGCTGTGTTTGGATTATTAGAAATCTAGTCAATATTTTGAATAACTAGGTATTAGTTTGCTTGATATAGGCTATCCACACCTGCAGTGTGTCTTGCTACTTACAGTAGATAATGTATTCTTAATATTTCTGTAAATGTATTTCAATCTGTGTTTTTATTTGTTGTGCAGATTTTCTCTCCTTGTATATAATTACTTATCAGCTACGGTACATTTTTTTGTTTTTCTGTGGAGCCTTTCTCAACCAACTCATTGTAAAATATTTAATCTGTTGTGGGTCTTTCTCTCTTTGTATATAATTACTAAATTACTGTTAAACTATTTTTGAGTCTGTTGTTTAGCTTTTATCTCTCTGGGCCTCCACTGAAAATGGGCCATTGCATCAGCTGGACTTTTCCGGTTATCAAAATAAAATAAATAAATAAAGTAATATGTAATAGAACACATCATTATAGCACTCAACTTTCAAAGTAAGGCATGACTGAACACATCATAATAGCATAACAAGGCTGGAAAATACTGTAATAGCAATAATTTCAGGTGAGTAAAGCATCATGGAACACAGCATGATATCATAATGGCATCATAAATTAGGTATGATGGATTACACCACAATAGCATTATCACACTGTTAGTAACTTGTGACAGAACACAGCATGATATCATAATGACATCATAAATTAGGTATGATGGATTACACCACGATAGCATTATCACACTGTTAGTAACTTGTGACAGAACACAGCATGATAGCATAATGACATCATAAGGAAGATATGACTGAATTTAATGCAACAGCAATACATCATTGTAAGGAAGGAGTGATAGAACACGACTGCATTATGACATTGTAAGAAAGGTGACAGAACATAACACAAAGTATTATAACAATAAGGGAGGAGGAATAGAACTCAACATGACAGCAATATCACATTTTAAGGAAGGTATGATAGAATACAATATGATATCATTCTGGCAATGTAAGTAAGGCATGATACAAAAAAGCACAATAGCATTCTGACAGCGTAAGTAAGATGTGAATGAACACAGCAGGATGCCATTATGACAGTTTAAGTAAGGTGGGATAGAACATGATAACATTTTGACACTGTAAGTAAGGTGTGTTAGAAACAATATCATAGCATTATGATACTGTAAGTAAGGTGTGATGGAGTATGTCATGACAGCATGATGGGGGTGCAAGATGCAATGATACTCAACATCACATCATTATAACAATGTAAGGAAGGTGCGATAGAACATGATAATGTTATGATACTGTAAGTAAGGTGTGATAGAGTACATCAGCATAACATGATGGGGGTATAAGTAAGATGCAATGAAACTCAACATCATATCATTATAACAATGTAAGGAAGGTGTGATAGAACATGATAATGTTATGATACTGTAAGTAAGGTATGATAGAGTACATCATCATAACATAATGGGGGTATAAGTAAGATGCAATGAAACTCAACATCATATCATTATAACAATATAAGGAAGCTATAATGGAACACACTATGATAGCATTATGACTCTGTAAGGAAGGTGTGAAAGACCACAACATGGTCACATTATGACTCTATGAGATGTGATAAAACTCACCATGACAACAATATGACATTGTAAGGAAGGTGTGATACAACACAACAATATCTCATTATGACACTGTAATGTGATAGAACACAACATGATAACATTATAACAGTGTAAGTACGGTGCAAAAGAACACCACATGACAGAACAGTGACATTGTAATAATGTTGTGACAGAGCACAGCATGATAGCATTATGACATTGTAAGTAAAACATGATAGAATACAGCATGATGGCACTATGACAGTTAAGATGTAATGGAACACACCACGACAGTACTACAATCTCATAAATATGGCATGATTGAAAATATCATAATAGCGTTACAAGGTGGGTAAACACCATGACAGCACTTGTTTCAGGTAAGTAAAGCTTGACAGAACACAGCATAATATCACAATGACACTAAGTAAGGCGTGATAGATCACACCATTCTATCACAATGACGTTGTAAGTAAGGTGTGATGGAACACACTATGATAGCATTATGATGCTGTAAGTAGGGTGTGATAGAAGACAGCACTATAACATTATAATACTGTAAGAAATGTATGCCAGAACACATTATGACCTGGTAAGAAAGGTCTGACTGAACACAGCATGATAGCATTATGACACTGTAAGGAATGTGTACTATAACACAATGTGATATCATTATGACAGAGTAAGTAAGGTGTGATAGAACACAACATGATCATATTATGACATTTTAAGAAAGCTACAATAGAATAAAATTAGGTCGCATGATGACATTGCAAGTAATATGTGATAGAGCAAAACATGATAAGAGTATGACAGTGTAAGGAAAGTGTGCTAGAACCCAACATGATAGTGTTATGATAATGTACATAAGGCATGACAAAACAAAGCATGATAGCATTATGACAATGTAATCAGACATGATAGGTTTACAAGTGATTGCTAGTCTAGCAACCCGGGGGGGGGGGCTTTTTAAACCTAGCCATGCTTCCCAAAGTGAGAATCAACCCCTGTACATTATGCCTTTGGGGTAAATACATTTTTTTTATTTTTACAAGAAACATCTTTATGAAATTATCATCTGTGACATAGACAATCTTACTTTTATATAAATGAAAATAAATTATAGCAGCACAGCCTCAGTTGCAAACATTATACCTTACAAACTGTAGCAGCTATTAAGCCAACCTCTAACCAACAGAATAATAGAACCATAGAACACAACTTCATATCATTATGGCACTGTAGGTCAGGTATGATAGAACTCAATGTAAAGAAAGTGTAATAGAGCACAGCATAATAACATTTTGACACTGTAAGGGAGTTATGACAGAACACACCACAATAGCATTATGACACCATAAGTGAGGTGTGATAGAACACAGCATGATGGTATTATGACACCTTAAGTAATGTGTGATAGAACACAGCATGATGGCATTATGGCAGTATAAGTAAGGTACAACAGAATACAGCATGACAGCACTATGAAAGTGTAAAGAACCTATGACAGAACACAGCATAATAACATTATGACACTGTAAGTAAGATGTAATGGAACACAGCCTGATAGCGTTGCAACCATTTAAGTAATGCATGACTGAACACACCATTATAACATTACAAGACTGGAAAACATCATGATAGCAATGGTTTCAGATAGGTAAAGCATGTTGGAACACTTATTGATAAATTATGACACTGTAAGTACGGTGTGATAGAACGCAGCATGATAGTTATATGAACGGCACATTGGTGCAGCGGTAGCACTGTCACCTAACAGCAAGAGGTTCCCCGGTTCGATTCTCAGCTGGGGTGCCTTCTATGCAGAGTCTGCATGTCCTCCCTGCATTTGTGTGGGTTTCCTCCAGGTGCTCCGGTTTCCTCCCACGTTACAAAGACATATGTCTGGAGTGGTTCTCCCTGGGCCTCCACTGAAAATTGGCTTTGTTCCAAGTCAGACTTTCCTGGTTAACAAATGTTAAATAAAATAATAAATAAACACTGTAAGGAACATACAAAAGGAAAACAGTATAACAGCATTATGACATTGTACAGAAGGTGTTGCAGAATGCAACATGATATCATTATGTCACTGTAAGTAAGATGTGACAGAACACAGCATGATAACATTATAACACTGTAAGGAAGGTGTGTTAGAACACTGTCATAGTATTATGATAATGCAATAATGTAATGGAGCACAGCATGGTAGCACTACAAAACTATAAGTAAGGTGTGATAGAACATATTATGTCACTATAAATAAGATGTGATAGAACACAGCATGATAACATTATAACACTGTAAGGAAGGTGTGTTAGAACACTGTCATAGTATTATGATAATGCAATAATGTAATAGAGGACAGCATGACAGCATTACAAAACTATAAGTAAGGTGTGACAGAACATATGATGTCACTGTAAGTAAGATGGGATAGAACACAGCATGATAACATTATAATACAGTAAGGAAGGTGTGTTAGAACACTAACATAGTATTATGATAACGCAATAATGTAATGGAGCACAGTATGATAGCATTACAAAACTATAAGTAAGGTGTGATAGAACATATTATGTCACTGTAAGTAAGATGGGATAGAACACAGCATGATAACATTATAACACTGTAAGGAAGGTGTGATAGAACACTGTATCATAGCATTATGACAACAAATTGCAAACCTACCTGAATATCCGAACACAACCAGTTTGTTAGGGGTTTTGTGTAGAAATGTGGTTTGGTGTAGTTTTTTTGGGAAGTTTTACAGGTCAGGTAGAGTAGGTAAGTGAGAATGTTTGTATGTACGTGTTGATAGTGGTTTGTTTTGTATATGTGTAATGTGTGTGTTTCTCATGAGATAGGTATAATAGTGTGCAATGGGGGAGTGGGGCACGTTCTATTGGGTTTGCTTATTTTTTGTGTTAGTGTGACCTCGGAGTTGGTATAAATATATATATATATATATATATATATATATATATATATATATAAGTAGCTGGGGTGTGAGGGGCACAGCCCCCCACATGGGGGGGGTGCAGGGGGGTACAGGCCCCCCACTTAAAGTTTGGTAGTGTTTAAAATGTGTTTTTATTTTATGTTTTTCTGTGTTTATGTGGGGACGGTTGGGTATTGTTTTAGGTTTGTGGTTTTCAGTGTTTTTAATGCCGCTGTTGTGGTCTCGAGATATTGAAATTTGACATTTCAGTATCTCAAGCTTCTAAAGTGAATCTGATAGAACACACCATACCAGCGTTATGACCCTGTGTGTAAGGTGTGATGGAAAATAAGAAGTTATGTACCTACCATAACGTTCCATGTTAGTCGTCTTCTTCTCGCCTTCTTTCTTGCTGGATGGGTTCGGCTCCAACTCGGCCTATTACTAAAGCTCAAGAGCTGATTTTACCGGCTCAAGGCTACCCTATATCCCACAATGCTAGGCGCCAACTACCCAGATCTCGTTTGATAGCCGAGACCATAGCAATTCTAACCTCACAAACAAAAAAGGGGAGAAGAGAAGGGAAACCTCCCATCTGTAGCTATCTGAACTTACAGCTACCCAAAAAGGTAACCAAATAGGCTTCAACTGTGTAAGGGGAAAACTCCCCCCAAAAAAGGTGTCCTTTCGGTCTGTCAGGCTAGGGGGAAGGCGGGTGGGACGCAAGAAAGAAGGCGACAAGAAGACATCTAACATGGAACGTTATGGTAGGTACATAACTTCTCAATGTTAAGTTGTCAATCTCGCCTTCATTCTTGCTGGATGGGACCGCGTCCCTAGCACCTTCATCCCGGGTGGCTCATCGGAACAGACTCTTGAGAATGGTGGAACCAAAATTTGCCTGGTTTCTGGAGGCCATGTCTAATTTGTAATGCGAGATAAAGGTATGAGGAGAGGCCCATGTGGCTGCCGCACAATTAGAATCTACTGGCAGCCTAGCCTGAAAGGCTGTTGACGTAGCTAAGGCTCTGGTTGAATGGGCTCTTGGCCTAGAAGGTAATTCTTGACATCTGAGTTGATAGATAAGAGTAATCATAGAGGACAGCCATCTAGAAAGGGTTACTTTGGATACTGGAAGGCCTTTCTTACCCTCCGCATAGGACAGAAAAAGCTGTTCAGATTTCCTAGTTTGTTTAGTTCTGTCCAGATAGTAATGGAGTTGACAATGAACATCCAGGCAATGCAGTTTTTGCTCTGCCCTGTTGGAGTAATTAGGGAAGAAAACTGGGAGATTGATAGTTTGATTTAAATTTGCCTCAGAAGCTACCTTGGGTAAAAAGGACGGGTTAGTCCTGAGAGAGACTCTGTCTTTATGGAAAACTAGATAAGGAGGACGAATGCAAAGGGCATGAAGTTCCAATACTCTCCTAGCAGATGTTATGGCCACTAGGAAGAGAGTTTTCTAAGAGAGCAACTTCACAGGGCAGGAAGCCGCAGGTTCGAAGGGAGGGAGAATCATGGATGTTAAAACCAAATTTAAGTCCCACTGTGGTGGGGGGTCTCTGATTGGGGGCTTGAGCAAAAAGATTCCTTTGAGAAAGGCCTTAGAAAGCTTGTGGGACATGATACTGCAGTCCGATAGGCCTATGTGAAAATTTGAAATAGCCGGTAACTGAACTTTCACTGTGGAGGAGGAAGAGCCTAAATGAAAAAGTTCGGCTAGGAAAACTAGAACTAATTGTATAGGAGCAGTAAAGGGATCTATATTCCTAGCCTTTGCCCAGAAGGAAAAACGCTTCCATTTGCTAGTATAAATCCTTCTGGTAGAAGACTTAAGGGAGGCTATAATAATGTCAAGCACAAAATTGGAAATAAGGGGAAGCCTGGCTAGGGTTGGAAGTGGAGCAACCAAGCTGTGAGGTTGAGAGATTGGAGGGATTGGTGCAGCTGCCCCGACTGGTGGGCCAAAAGATCTGGCACTGGGTCCAGATGCCAAGGCTGCTCCAAAAGGTAATGATGCAGGAACGGGAACCATATCTGTTGAGGCCAATAAGGGGCAATGAGGATCATCTTGGCACTCACAGCGGTAGCTTTCTGAATCAACTGAGTGATTAATGGAAAGGGGGGAAAAGCGTATAGAAGTCCCCGAGGCCAATTGTGGACTAGAGCGTCTCTGGGGGGATGGCCTGGAAAGGGGAATAGAGTGAAAAAGTCATGGCACTTGCTGTTCTGAGATGTTGCAAAAAGATCGCAGCAAGGTAGACCCCACTTCTGAAAAATCTCCTCCGCTACTGACTGCTTGAGAGACCACTCATGTGGCATGAGAATAGCTCTGCTCAACCTGTCCGCTATGATGTTGGACTTCCCGGGGATATGCGCTGCTATCAGAAACCTCTGAGAAGAGATCGCCCACTACCAAAGTCTGAGTGCCTCTCGACATAGGCGATAGGACTTGGTTCCACCCTGCATGTTGATATACCACACTACGGACATATTGTCCATTTGAATTGCAATAGTCCTGAAGGGAAGAGAGTCTTGGAGGGCTTGCAACACCAAAAGCACTGCTCTCATCTCCAGGACATTTATGTGCAGGTGGCATTCGAAAGGTTGCCATGTGCCCTGGACCATCCAGCCCTGAAAATGCCCCCCCACCCAATCAGGGAGGTGTCCGTTGTGACCGTAGTGACCGGGGGGGAAAGAACAAACGGTCTGCCCTGAAGGACTTGAGGGGAGACCATCCACCAGGAAAGGTGTTTCTTGCAAGATAGAGCTATTAAGATGTTGTGTGTCATTGGAAGCTGTTGGAAGGACCACTGGGAGAAGAGCATCCACTGAAGGAGCCGCATGTGAAAGCGAGCAAGGGGAAGTAGCGTGATGACCACCGCCATGAGACCTAACACTTTTAGAACAAACTTGGCCTGGATTCCTTTGCTCTGAAGGAGGATGTGAACATGATTTCGAATATCTAAAACTCTTTGCTCGGTTAATTTTGCTGAGAGCTGTACGGTGTCCAAGGTGGTGCCTATGAAGGTAATAGACTGACAAGGCGACAAGGCAGACTTTTCAAAATTTATGGAGATACCTAACCCTTTGCAAGTATGAATGGTGTAATCTCTGGCAAGTAGAAGCTGATGCCTGGTGGTGGCAGTAAGGAGCCAGTCGTCTAGATATGGAAACACCTGGAATCCTTGACGTCTCAGGTGAGCCGTAACCACTGCCATGCATTTGGTGAACACTCGGGGGGCTGTAGTGAGACCAAAGGGCAGGGCCCTGAATTGATAGTGACTGGCCCCCAGCCAGAAGTGGAGAAAGCTTCTGGAGCACCTGTGCATCTTGATGTGATAGTATGCATCCTGAAGGTCCACTGAGCACATCCAATTGTCCTGGCCAAGAAAGGGTAGAATGGACTGTAGCATGACTATCCGGAATTTCGTTCTTTTTACAGACTTGTTTAGTCTGCTGAGATCCAAAACTGGCCTCCAGTCCCCTGTCTTTTTTGGTACCAAAAAAAACTTTGAGTAGATTCTAGATCCTAGTTGGTCTGCTGGGACTGGCTGGATGGCTCTTTTTGTTAGCAGTTTTGATATTTCTAGTACTGCTTGTTCCCTTAGACTGGGTGGAACGTCTGGGAGGGGCCCTTTTGGCTGAGTTGGGGTGTGGATAAAAGGGATTTTGTAACTCTCGGATATAATTGACTGTACCCATTTGTCTTGTGTGAGAGAAAGCCAGGCTTCTGGGTACAGCGATAATCTTCCCCCGACTGCCTCCGAAGGTGGACAGTCGGGCAGCTTCTTAGGGATGCTGGAAGGGTTTGTCAGCGAGAGGCTCTCTGCTACCCTGATTCTGCGGACCTCCTCTGCCTCTAGGGTGGCGTCTGTTGTTGTTCTCCCCCCTGCCTGTAGGGGGGAACTGACCTCTTGCATCAGGCATGACTGCCTGTGATTTACGGAACCACATTTTCCCACCCTTTTGACCCTTAGAATATGGTCTAGATAGGGTGGAAAAACGGACTCCCACGGCAGAGAGAGTCTTGCCATCTTGCTCGCATCTGGTCAAAGTATCCTTCACTTGAGGTCCAAACAATGCTGAGCCATCAAAGGGGGAGTTAGTGAAGGATGCCTTGAAGGGGTCTGCAAAGTTGCAAAGCCGCATCCAAGCGTGACGCCTTACGGCCACGCCTGTGCCTGTGGCTCTACTCACTTCATCGGCCGCATAGGAAATAAGCCGCATAGAGGAGTTAACAATGGAATTTAGGGTTCCTAGCTGGGAGTTGATTTTGTCTTGAGACCCCGCAGCTGTTGAATCCTGTAAGGCATCACCCATTTCTTTGAGAATGTCTCTTTGAAGGCAGGTGAAATGGCACAAGTAATTCAGCGACCGCATGGCAAAGGTCGCTGAAGAGAACATCCGCTTGCTGTACCTATCCATAGTCCTAGATTCCTTATTAGGAGGATGGATAGGCACTGAAGGATCGACCAGTTCCTTCTTAGTGGCTGCAGCCACCATCATGGCATCAACAGGGACACCCTTGGCTAAAAACTGTTTATCTGACGGAGCAGTGATAAATTTGGAAGGCCTCCGTGGGGTAGGTTCCATCTTGTCAGGGACCACCCACACCTTTCACGCCACCACTTCCATGAGTGGGTCAAAAGGCGGAGACACTTAGGAGGTGGAAGGGCGAGAACCAAATGCCTCTAGGTAAACCGACTCGTCCTCGGAAGGATTGAGGGTAGACCAGTTTCCCCTCTGCTTGAGGATTTCAAGGATGTCAGAAAAGGCGACATCCTCAGAGGGGGACCATGGGGACCCTTCTGACTCATTCAAGGCAGTATTAGATGTGATGGACTCAGGGGAGTCCACATGCTTCCTCTTACATGTCCTCTTCCAAGGGGGTTCACCTGACGGATCAGGTGAAACCTCGGAAGAGGAGGATATTCCCAATGGGGAAACCTGAGGCATTGGATCTCTACGGTCAGGAATGAGAGAGTGGGTAGAGACCGCAGCAGGCACTACAGTGGGAGGAGCTGAGGGAGCCGACCGTGGAGCAGGCACAGGGGCCCGTACACTCCTCATGACCTCAAAGGTGCCCCTATCGGGCAGGGCAGCGGGCTCCTGCTCCGAAGAGATAGAAACCCCACCCAGCACCGAGAGGGACAGCTCCGAGGCCAATGTCGGGGCCGAACTCACCAGCGCCGACGCTCCGAGAGGGAGAACGGGGTCGGACAAGGGTCTGATGCCACTCGCCCCCTCGGAGCCGACGAGGAAGTCCAAGCACCCAGATCCCTTCAAGGATGGGACCATGGAAGAGATCGGAGCAGACGACTGAGCTGAAGGGGGAGGTATCGGTTCCGATGTCTCAATGGTCATGGCTCTGAGAAGCTCCGGCTCCGAGCTCAGAGGCAGAGTTGGAAGAGGAATCGAAGATGGTATGGGTATAGCCACTGTCTGTTGAGAAGGGCTATGAAGCATTTGGGCTAGTGCCTGAGACTTTAGAAGAAAGCTAACCACCCTCTCGAGGCCATGGTCCGATAGCCTGGAAGACCGAGAGGAATGGGTCCAATGACTCCGCTCCGAGAGCAAAGGCGATCTTGGAGCCGAATGAATGGACTCCAGGGATGGAGACCTTGATCTCTTATGGCTAGAAGATGGCACCAAGACCACTAGCGGTGCTGATGGAGCCGTAGAAACATCGGCTCCAGCCGGAGTCAACTTGGGAGACTGAGTCTTGGAAGTATCTGCTCCAGCCGGAGCCGATGTAGAAGACTGCGACATAGCGGTATCAGCTCCAGCTGCAGCTGATAGTGAAGCAGTCGTTGAGCCACCAACTGAAGGCTTTGAGCACGGAGCCGACAGTTTGGATGGCTTCGAAGGCTTCCCCGGCAAGGACTTGGCCAGGGAACCTTCAGGCTTTAATAAACCCCTCAAAATCAACTTATTCCTGTGCTCCTGCAGGACTCTTGGACTGAATGTATGGCAGACAGAACAAGAGTCCTGCAGGTACAGGGGTCCCAGGCAATACACACAAGAAGTGTGACCGTCTGTCAGCGACATTTTCTGACAGCACGAGTCACACTTCTTGAAGCCTGAGACCTTAGTGTCTTTGGACATTAAGCTGTCGAAAGAAGAAACAAAAAATCCGACAGGAAGATCTATACACACACACACACACACACATGGACAACTTTAAGGTTAATCCAGACACACAAAACTTAACTGTCCCAAAAAAACAACGGAAAGGGCCTAAGGCCTAACCTTCAAAAAAAAAGGGGAAGGGATATAACTTTAAGGGATTATAGGGATTAAAGGGGAATCCAAAGGAAGAGGAATACTAAGTAGGTCAGGTAACTACCCTATACTAAAAAAGGGAAGAAATCCTAAGAAAAAAGTTGAAAAAAGTTGAAATTTTTTCACTGACCTGTGGAGCCGGTAAAAAAAGCAACTCGCTAGCAGAAGCTGCAAACGAGATCTGGGTAGTTGGCGCCTAGCATTGTGGGATATAGGGTAGCCTCGAGCCAGTAAAATCAGCTCTCGAGCTTTAGTATAGGCCGAGTTGGAGCCAAGGATAGCCTCTGAACCCATCCAGCAAGAATGAAGGCGAGATTGACAACTTAACATTATCATGATAACATTATAATCCTGTAAACAAGAAATGAGGGGGGAAACTTAGTGATAGTATTGTGACCCTCTAAGCAATTTGTTACTGAAAACTCCATGATAGCATTATGAACCTCTAAGTAAGGCGTGATGGACCCAACTATGACAGCATCAGGACCCGGTAAGTCAGACATGACAGAACACAGCATGATAGCATTAAGACCATGTAGGTAAGATGTGACGGAAAACACCTTCATACTATTATAGCTGTGTAAGGAAGGCGTGATGAAACACATCATGCAGGAGTGAACACACCATGCACTATGAAGCTGTAGTCAAGGTATGACACAACACACCATAATAGCAGCAATATGACCCTTAAAAGTAAAGTGTGTTAAACAGACCATGCTAATATTATGACAATGTAAGTAAATTGTGATAGAACAGACTATGAAAGCACTTTGGCCCTGTAGGGGAAGGCAGGATAGAGCACACCGTGGTAACATTATAACTGTTAAAGTATATGTCCTGATGGAACACTCCATGATAGCATTATGACTCTGTAAATAAGGTGTTTTATGCTGGAACATACCATGACAGCATTATAAATAAGGTATGCTGGAACATACCATGACAGCATTATAAATAAGATGTGATGTAAAATACCATGATAGCATTATAAATAAGGTACAATGGAACATACCATGACAACATTATAAATAAGGTGGACTCACTTCATTATCTCAAAATACTGAAATATCGAATTTCAGTATTTCAAGACCATGAAACTGAATCCACAAAACACCGAAACATCAAAACCCCGAGCCCAAAACCGCAAAATTCAAAAAACACAAACAAACCGCACACACCACACCACACATACACCAAAACACCCACATCACTATTTAAAACACAAAACTACACTCATACACACATAAGTAGGGGGGCAAACCCCCCTGCATCCCCCACACCCCCTACTTATATATACTAACTCCGAGATCGCACATACAAGAAACAAAAGAAAACTCACACATGCACATTCTCCAGTCCCTCCCACACACATCAAACATATCAACACAGTCACATACACTCTACCTCCCACTCAAAACCCTTACAAAACACTCACTTACCTGACATAACACCTAGATCCACACACGGCACTGTGCACCATCAACACACAAACCAGTAAACAATGTAGCATAAGTCCATAACCGCGAATTCCAGATATTCGAATTTGCGATTATGAACTTTCGCTATTTTCAACATTCGGCTTTATAGTCTCGAGATAATGAAATTCGACATTTCAGTATTTCGAGATTATAAAGTGTTCCCAAGTAAGGTACAATGGAACATACCATGACAGCATTATAAATAAGGTTTGATGGAACATAACATGACAGCATTACAAATAAGGCATGATGGAACATACCATGACAGCATTATGTCACAGAAAGTTAGGAGTGATTGAATACCCCATGACAGCCATATGGCACTGTAAGTACGGATGGATGGAACACATCATCATAGAATTACAACTCTATAATTAAAAAGAAGTTGAACATTACAAGTAAGGAGAGATTAAACATAACATGCTAGACATATATTGCTTGTGCTTCTTCTTAAAAGTACTCAATTGTATTATTCTGTTGCAGTTGTTACTGCTTGGTAGTAGCCTGATTAAATTGTAACTGTTATTCTAAGCCTTTTGGTTTAAGCACTTGGGCTTCATACCAGTTGTTTTACATTAAGAAGATTTGTGGACTGCATTGTTGTGGCAGGACGGGTAGCTTAGATCCTTCTAAGTTGGGAATTGCTAATTGAAGGCTCAGTGTCTGCTATTCTAAAAGTGCATTAGTTCTGGTTTAAGCACTTGGGCTTCTGGCCAGTTATTTTACATTAAGAAGGTTTGTGGTCTGCACTTTTGTGGGAGGAGAGGCTAGATTCTGCCCTTCTGAGCTGGGAATTTCTGGTTAAAGGCTTATTGTGCCTGCTTATTTGAACTGTTTCTTTCTGAAATTTGTGCGCCTTGTTTGCTGTAGCCCAGAAGTTAGTAGTTTGATGGCAATTTTGGGCTAATTTCTATCTCTTTCATTTCCCTGCTATAAAAAATGCATTTGCGTGGTTTTTGTGCTTATATTCAGCTCAGCAAGTGCCTGCCAGTTGTCCTGCAGAGTTCTACAGCAGCTGAGAGACAAAAGAGAGACTTTGGAATGATTATCATTTTTCTGCATCTTCTTACTGTCTTTAACTAATTCCACCCAAAACGCCAATTTTTTAGCGTTTCTGTGATTTAAAAAGCTTGTTTCTGCTACATATTGTACTTATTTGCTGCCTGCACTTGAACTAAGTCATTTTTGTGTTTAAATAGCCTGTTTAACTGTTGTAGGCTACACACTAAAGTGTGATAACCATTTCTGTGCATTTAAAGTGTTTTTTTTTATTGTATCTGCTTTGTTTTCTGAAAAAAAAAAAAAAAAAAAAAAAATATATATATATATATATATATATATATACTTGTTTCCTGCCTTTCTGAACTAGTATAATCCAGTTTTCAGGTTATTGCTGAATTCAGGGCTGTGTTACAAGTTTCTGTGTTGCCCATACCTTACTTGGATAGAAGGAAGTTTTTCTGTTCACCTGAGAGAGAGGGGAGCTTTGAGCAGCCTATCTATCCCTGGAGGAGTTGTTTCAAGCCCAGACATTAGTAGTTTATTGGCCATTTTCGGCTAATTTCTATCTTTTTCATTTCCCTGCTATAAAAAAACGCATTTGTGCGGTTTTGCACACCGGGCAGCGCCAGTTAGCTAAGGATATACTATTCCCGGCTCCACGAAGTCTACTCTTCAATTTTTCCCTTGGAACTAGACAAACTTTCAACTTAAGCACTCAAACCATTCATTTCACAGCCCAGCACTTCCTCAAAACTCATAGCAAGCACTAATTACCCCTAGCACTAAACCACCCTATAATGTCCAGAAGGACAAGGCTCTCTATTCGTCCTTATCAGCCAATCAGTAAAACAGTTCACTGTACCTATCCAGGCATGTCCAAAGGGCAGTTTCAGATGTACTCTCCAGTCCAACTGGTGAATCTGGGCATTTTGAGGCAATGTTACAACTGCCTCATGTACACATACAACCCTCTCCTCCTACCACCAAACACTAATATATGCGAGAGATGCAATTATACAGTCAAACTGGAGGCAAAGCTCTCTCAACCCAAGACTGGAACTGACAGTCAAGAGGAGAAGGGAAATACTTGCAACACACCACCAGTCTCACATAGACCTACTAAACCAACACCAGCAAATAAAACACATAAATACACAAAAACATACTCTGAGGCTCTAAATAAAAATCTGCAAAAGCAACAGAGACCTCCAAAGCAGACACCCAAACAACCTCTACATCCCATCACAAACCATGAAACACCTACTTCACATAATCAGTGTGCCACGCAAACACAGCTCTTAAGGCAAAATAACATAGCCAACATACTAGTAATAGGCAACTCTATGGTCAGGCACACTGATAACCCACTAACTAGGCTGAACAAGGAGAAAGTTACAGTTAGCTGCCTGTCAGGTGCCAGGATCCTCCACATAACACAAGCACTCAGGTCACTCCAGAACAAGTACAAATATGACTCTGTCATTGGCCATGTTGGTGTGAATTACCTGAGACATACCTCCCTGGACTACATGAAAAGAGACATGGAAGTGCTCTCTGATCACGTAGCCCAGGCCGGTATGACCCTGGCCCTGAGTAGCATCCTGCCCTCACCAAGAATGATACCACAGTATAACGAAAAAATTATCAATTTCAACAATTGGCTAAGTTTCTGGTGTCATTCAAAGGGGATCCAGTGTCTGTCTGCTTGGGATGACATGCTCGACAAGCCACATTGCTTCGCAAGAGATGGCTTTCACCTGTCACCCTTAGGCTTTTGAATACTGGCCAAGGCTTTTGCCGCCCTCATAGTGCCTTTTTTAGGCAAGGCTCAAAAGACAAACCCACCACCGTAAATAGCACAAGTAACCAAAAACTGAGGGTAATGCTACTCAACGTCAGAAGTCTAAACCTCAAAATGCATGCACTCGAGACACTCCTCAGTATGGAGAACATCGATATCTGTGCAGTAACAGAAACCTGGTTTAAGGCTCCAGAGACCACCCCAGCGCTACCAGGCTATAATTCATACCATACTTTTTGGCCACAGAACCCAGACCGAAACACAAAAGGCGGGGATGTATCCATATTCATCAAGGGTACCCACACCTCCAGGTTAGTGGTGCAGCATGATGCCTCAGAGATCATCCATGTGCAACTAACAATGGGCAAAACTGCAATTCAAATTGTAGCTTGCTACAGATCACCCACCATGACCCAGGACCCCCATTCAGCATTTCTTGAGACACTGGAAAATATGAAGGTCCTACCAAATGCCCTAATATTGGGTGATTTCAATTACCCAAACATTAACTGGGAGAACTACTCAAGTACTAACTCCCTTGCCCAACGCTTCCCAGAATTTATAAACTCAAATGCCCTGGATCAACTGGTCAACACCCCCACCACAGGTGACAACATATTGGTCTTGGTCATCACCAACATGGGCGACCGGTGTTCCACACCGAAGGTCAACCCCTCGCTGGTTAGATCAGACCATAGACTAATCATTCTGGATATCCACATTCCACCCCCACCCCCACCCCCAATAAAGGAAACCACCATGAAAAACTTTTCAAAAGCAAACTTCACGTTACTTAAGACCGAGGTGGAAAGATTCACAGCCCCCATGCTAAAGGACAATGCTGTCCAAGCTGCTGAATCCCTTACAAAGGCACTCTAAGAACACCTGCAAGAATGCATGGATTGTGCTATACCAAACAAAACCATGACTCACTCCTCCAAGAAAAGGAAACCAGTCTGGTGGACCCCTGCCATAAACAAGCTATACAATAGAAGGAGGAAACTAGTACAGAAAAGAGTACAATCCCAAGAAGGATAGACATCCCTGATCAGTATCAGCAGGAAAATATGATCCCTCATAAAATCATCCAAGGCTAGCTTCTAAAGAAAAGTTGCCAAGGACTCCAAATATAACCACAAAGCGTTCTTTAGCTATGTCAAGAACCTAAGTGGAAACTCTCAGATCTTCTCTGAGTTAGTGCAGAATGGCACAAAATATACTGAACCGACTGATATTGCCAACATTCTGGCAGACAGTTTTAGTGCAAACTTTACCACCCTTTCATCCCCTAAAGGGCCCATAAACATACCAGAAGAATTTAGAGCCCTAGCAATCACTGACAAACAGATTAAAATAGCCCTATCCAAAGCCAAAAACAAAGCTTCAATGGGACCGGACAGTGTCCCAGGCTGTGTCTTACATGAGCTCCAAAATGAACTAACCCCTCACCTAAACACACTGTTCAAACTCAGCCTGTCTACAGGCTATGTACCCATAGAGTGGCGCACAGCAACAGTTATCCCAGTCCACAAAGGTGGGCCCTGGGAACTATCACCCTATAAGCCTATAAGCCTGACTAGCCTGGTCTGCAAGGCTATGGAGTGCATCATCATGGAACTCATTAACAGAAACATTGGGAACCTCCAAACATTGGTCCCTACCCAGTTTGGCTTTGTTAATGGCAGATCATGTCTCCTAAATCTGGTGGACTTCTTTGAGACAGTTACCAAGGCTTTAGATGAGGGAAAGGAGGTCCACACAGCATACCTAGACCTCGCAAAGGCTTTCAACACTCTTCCCCATTCTGGTATTATAGACAAGCTCACCAGCCTGAACATAAACCCCTACATCACGATTTGGGTTGCCAACCGGCTCACGGATAGAACCCACATGGTCAGAGTTGCAGGCTCTAGGTCTGACTCTAACTGGTTACAAGTGGCATTCCCCAAGGCTCAGTCCTGGGACCCCTCCTGTTTGGTATATACTTCTCAGAGGTACAGGCAAGCACAGGAGGACTATGGCTGACCAAGTTCGCAGACAACTGCAATCTGGGGGCCATAACTGACTCTCCAGCTGATACAGACATCCTACAGAAGGGTCTCACTGACACAGATACCTGATGTCAAAATCATGGCCTCAAGCTAAATGCCAAAAGGTGCATAGTCATCCCCTTTGGAAAAAACAAAGTACTCGTGAACTACCACATACGTGGTAGTCCCCTAAATACAGAAAATGTAATAAGGGATCTGGGGACCCAAGTAGATAGTAATCTCTTTTTTGAAAATCATATTGCCAAGGTGGCTAGAAAATCCTTCTATGTGACCCACCTAATCACAAAATGGTTCCCATCTAGAACAAAAGAGGTGATTCTGCCCTCTACTCATCACTCATCACACCCACCATAGAGTACAATGTCCCATTTGGGATGTACCTTATAAGAAACCTGCAACAACTGGAAAGACCACAGAAGTACCTCACCAAGAGGATTACTGGCCTCAAACAGATGCCCTATGCAGCCCGACTGAAGAAACTCCAGCTGTATTCACTTGCATACCGCTTACTCAGAGGTGATGGCCTGACATACAAGGCCATGTCCAACCCAGAATCGATGGACATGCTCCACCTAAAAAAAAAACAAATCCCCGAGAGCCACATGCTCTAGGGATCTAAACCTCACCACAACGATAAATAGGACATGCTGGAGGGATAGATTCCTGTCCCAGAGACTCCCCATGCTTTGGAACAGGATTCCAGTCTACATTAGGCAGAGCCCCTCACTAACACTCTTCACGAGAAACCTTGATGAGTGGATGGGAAACAGAAAATTTACCCCGGGGATCGCTGCAGTGGCTCTGCTGGACAGAGGCACAGGGAACTAATGGCTCTGCTGGACAGATGCACAGGGAACTAATCTAAGGGGGTGGCGAAAGCCAACACATTCTGGCTAGGCTTATAGATGCCCTCGGGCAGATAGCCTAGTACTTACCTATGAATCTATGAACCTGTATCCATGTAATAGAACACCACAGTATTTATTTATTTACTTTATTTATTTGTCTTTGTTGACCAAAAATGTTTGACTAGGCAAAAATCCATTTTCAGTAGAGTCCCGGGAAGAAAAGCCTCACAATGAAATTGCATGTAATACATAAAATAGCAATCATTTTTGAAATCCATAACTCATAATTAAATAAACAGACATGTAAATATGTTTAGTACAATACTAACAAAAATTAAAATTAAATGCAAAGAAAAAGGTTACAAGCTAAACACCTTAAGGGTAGTATGGAGTTGCAGAAAGGAAAGCATTACTGGAGCATTAGTGGAGTATTGTATAAGGTAGATGGATTAGATGGGAAGGAATAGTAATAGTTACAGATGACACTGAATGTATGTAATAGGAAAAGAGTTAGTAGAACAAGTGTACAGACTGTAGTATGATTAATCAGTACATGAGCGGAATAAACGAAATGTGAAAAGTATCAGTGTGGTTAGTAAAATATATAGATGGAGTCAGATACACTAAAGTGCGTGAAAACAGTGTGAAGGTGACGTTACTGACAAGAGTAGTCTGTGAAGGTGACTAACCAGTGCAGCAAGAGCAGCAGTGCCAGGCTGGGTACAGGCGTTCCAGCTTTGACTGTAGTTACATTTTCTATCCACATAATGGCAGTGCCAGGTTTGGTACAGGCGTTCGAGCTTTGATTGTAGCTACATTTTCTATCCACATAATGGCAGTGCCAGGTTTGGTACAGGCGTTCGAGCTTTGATTGCAGTTACAATTTCTATCCACATAATGGCAGTGCCAGGTTTGGTACAGTTGTTCGAGCTTTGATTGTAGTTACATTTTCTATCCACATAATGACAGTGCCAGGTTGGGTACAGGCATTCGAGCTTTGATTGCAGTTACATTTTCTATCCACATAATGGCAGTGCCAGGTTTGGTACAGGCGTTCGAGCTTTGATTGCAGTTACATTTTCTATCCACATAATGGCAGTGCCAGGTTTGGTACAGGCGTTCGAGCTTTGATTGTAGTTACATTTTCTATCCACATAATGGCAATGCCAGGTTTGGTACAGGCGTTCGAGCTTTGATTGTAGTTACATTTTCTATCCACATAATGGCAGTGCCAGGTTTGGTACAGGCGTTCGAGCTTTGATTGTAGTTACATTTTCTATCCACATAATGGCAGTGCCAGGTTTGGTACAGGCGTTCGAGCTTTGATTGCAGTTACATTTTCTATCCACATAATGGCAGTGCCAGGTTTGGTACAGGCGTTCGAGCTTTGATTGTAGTTACATTTTCTATCCACATAATGGCAGTGCCAGGTTTGGTACAGGCGTTCGAGCTTTGATTGCAGTTACATTTTCTATTCACATAATGGCAGTGCCAGGTTTGGTACAGGCGTTTGAGCTTTGATTGTAGTTACATTTTCTATCCACATAATGGCAGTGCCAGGTTTGGTACAGGCGTTCGAGCTTTGATTGCAGTTACATTTTCTATCCACATAATGGCAGTGCCAGGTTTGGTACAGGCGTTCCAGCTTTGATTGTAGTTACATTTTCTATCCACATAATGGCAGTGCCAGGTTTGGTACAGGCGTTCGAGCTTTGATTGTAGTTACATTTTCTATCCACATAATGGCAGTGCCAGGTTTGGTACAGGCGTTCGAGCTTTGATTGCAGTTACATTTTCTATCCACATAATGGCAGTGCCAGGTTTGGTACAGGCGTTCGAGCTTTGATTGTAGTTACATTTTCTATCCACATAATGGCAGTGCCAGGTTTGGTACAGGCGTTCGAGCTTTGATTGCAGTTACATTTTCTATTCACATAATGGCAGTGCCAGGTTTGGTACAGGCGTTCGAGCTTTGATTGCAGTTACAATTTCTATCCACATAATGGCAGTGCCAGGTTTGGTACAGGTGTTCGAGCTTTGATTGTAGTTACATTTTCTATCCACATAATGGCAGTGCCAGGTTTGGTACAGGCGTTCGAGCTTTGATTGTAGTTACATTTTCTATCCACATAATGACAGTGCCAGGTTGGGTACAGGCGTTCGAGCTTTGATTGTAGTTACATTTTCTATCCACATAATGACAGTGCCAGGTTTGGTACAGGCGTTCCAGCTTTGATTGTAGTTACATTTTCTATCCACATAATGACAGTGCCAGGTTTGGTACAGGCGTTCCAGCTTTGATTGTAGTTACATTTTCTATCCACATAATGGCAGTGCCAGGTTTGGTACAGGTGTTCGAGCTTTAATTGTAGTTACATTTTCTATCCACATAATGGCAGTGCCAGGTTTGGTACAGGCGTTCCAGCTTTGATTGTAGTTACATTTTCTATCCACATAATGGCAGTGCCAGGTTTGGTACAGGCGTTCGAGCTTTGATTGCAGTTACATTTTCTATCCACATAATGGCAGTGCCAGGTTTGGTACAGGCGTTCGAGCTTTGATTGCAGTTACATTTTCTATCCACATAATGGCAGTGCCAGGTTTGGTACAGGCGTTCGAGCTTTGATTGCAGTTACATTTTCTATCCACATAATGGCAGTGCCAGGTTTGGTACAGGCGTTCGAGCTTTGATTGCAGTTACATTTTCTATCCACATAATGGCAGTGCCAGGTTTGGTACAGGCGTTCGAGCTTTGATTGCAGTTACATTTTCTATCCACATAATGGCAGTGCCAGGTTTGGTACAGGCGTTCCAGCTTTGATTGTAGTTACATTTTCTATCCACATAATGGCAGTGCCAGGTTGGGTACAGGCGTTCGAGCTTTAATTGTAGTTACATTTTCTATCCACATAATGGCAGTGCCAGGTTTGGTACAGGCGTTCGAGCTTTGATTGCAGTTACATTTTCTATCCACATAATGGCAGTGCCAGGTTTGGTACAGGCGTTCGAGCTTTGATTGCAGTTACATTTTCTATCCACATAATGACAGTGCCAGGTTTGGTACAGGCGTTCGAGCTTTGATTGTAGTTACATTTTCTATCCACATAATGGCAATGCCAGGTTTGGTACAGTTGTTCGAGCTTTGATTGTAGTTACATTTTCTATCCACATAATGACAGTGCCAGGTTTGGTACAGGTGTTCGAGCTTTGATTGTAGTTACATTTTCTATCCACATAATGGCAGTGCCAGGTTTGGTACAGGCGTTCGAGCTTTGATTGCAGTTACATTTTCTATCCACATAATGGCAGTGCCAGGTTTGGTACAGGTGTTCGAGCTTTGATTGCAGTTACATTTTCTATCCACATAATGGCAGTGCCAGGTTGGGTACAGGCGTTCGAGCTTTGATTGTAGTTACATTTTCTATCCACATAATGGCAATGCCAGGTTTGGTACAGTTGTTCGAGCTTTGATTGTAGTTACATTTTCTATCCACATAATGACAGTGCCAGGTTTGGTACAGGCGTTCGAGCTTTGATTGCAGTTACATTTTCTATCCACATAATGGCAGTGCCAGGTTTGGTACAGGCGTTCCAGCTTTGATTGTAGTTACATTTTCTATCCACATAATGGCAGTGCCAGGTTTGGTACAGGTGTTTGAGCTTTGATTGTAGTTACATTTTCTATCCACATAATGGCAGTGCCAGGTTTGGTACAGGCGTTCGAGCTTTGATTGTAGTTACATTTTCTATCCACATAATGGCAATGCCAGGTTTGGTACAGTTGTTCGAGCTTTGATTGTAGTTACATTTTCTATCCACATAATGACAGTGCCAGGTTTGGTACAGGTGTTCGAGCTTTGATTGTAGTTACATTTTCTATCCACATAATGGCAATGCCAGGTTTGGTACAGTTGTTCGAGCTTTGATTGTAGTTACATTTTCTATCCACATAATGACAGTGCCAGGTTTGGTACAGGTGTTCGAGCTTTGATTGTAGTTACATTTTCTATCCACATAATGGCAGTGCCAGGTTTGGTACAGGCGTTCGAGCTTTGATTGCAGTTACATTTTCTATCCACATAATGGCAGTGCCAGGTTTGGTACAGGCGTTCGAGCTTTGATTGCAGTTACATTTTCTATCCACATAATGGCAGTGCCAGGTTTGGTACAGGCGTTCGAGCTTTGATTGTAGTTACATTTTCTATCCACATAATGGCAGTGCCAGGTTTGGTACAGGTGTTCGAGCTTTGATTGTAGTTACATTTTCTATCCACATAATGGCAGTGCCAGGTTTGGTACAGTTGTTCGAGCTTTGATTGTAGTTACATTTTCTATCCACATAATGGCAGTGCCAGGTTTGGTACAGGTGTTCGAGCTTTGATTGTAGTTACATTTTCTATCCACATAATGGCAGTGCCAGGTTTGGTACAGGTGTTCGAGCTTTGATTGTAGTTACATTTTCTATCCACATAATGGCAGTGCCAGGTTTGGTACAGGTGTTCGAGCTTTGATTGTAGTTACATTTTCTATCCACATAATGGCAGTGCCAGGTTTGGTACAGGTGTTTGAGCTTTGATTGCAGTTACATTTTCTATCCACATAATGGCAGTGCCAGGTTTGGTACAGGTGTTCGAGCTTTGATTGTAGTTACATTTTCTATCCACATAATGGCAGTGCCAGGTTTGGTACAGGTGTTCGAGCTTTGATTGTAGTTACATTTTCTATCCACATAATGGCAGTGCCAGGTTTGGTACAGGTGTTCGAGCTTTGATTGTAGTTACATTTTCTATCCACATAATGGCAGTGCCAGGTTTGGTACAGGTGTTCGAGCTTTGATTGTAGTTACATTTTCTATCCACATAATGGCAGTGCCAGGTTTGGTACAGGTGTTCGAGCTTTGATTGTAGTTACATTTTCTATCCACATAATGGCAGTGCCAGGTTTGGTACAGGTGTTCGAGCTTTGATTGTAGTTACATTTTCTATCCACATAATGGCAGTGCCAGGTTTGGTACAGGTGTTCGAGCTTTGATTGTAGTTACATTTTCTATCCACATAATGGCAGTGCCAGGTTTGGTACAGGTGTTCGAGCTTTGATTGTAGTTACATTTTCTATCCACATAATGGCAGTGCCAGGTTTGGTACAGGTGTTCGAGCTTTGATTGTAGTTACATTTTCTATCCACATAATGGCAGTGCCAGGTTTGGTACAGGTGTTCGAGCTTTGATTGTAGTTACATTTTCTATCCACATAATGGCAGTGCCAGGTTTGGTACAGGTGTTCGAGCTTTGATTGTAGTTACATTTTCTATCCACATAATGGCAGTGCCAGGTTTGGTACAGGTGTTCGAGCTTTGATTGTAGTTACATTTTCTATCCACATAATGGCAGTGCCAGGTTTGGTACAGGCGTTCGAGCTTTGATTGTAGTTACATTTTCTATCCACATAATGGCAGTGCCAGGTTTGGTACAGGTGTTCGAGCTTTGATTGTAGTTACATTTTCTATCCACATAATGGCAGTGCCAGGTTTGGTACAGGCGTTCGAGCTTTGATTGTAGTTACATTTTCTATCCACATAATGGCAGTGCCAGGTTTGGTACAGGTGTTCGAGCTTTGATTGTAGTTACATTTTCTATCCACATAATGGCAGTGCCAGGTTTGGTACAGGTGTTCGAGCTTTGATTGTAGTTACATTTTCTATCCACATAATGGCAGTGCCAGGTTTGGTACAGGCGTTCGAGCTTTGATTGTAGTTACATTTTCTATCCACATAATGGCAGTGCCAGGTTTGGTACAGGTGTTCGAGCTTTGATTGTAGTTACATTTTCTATCCACATAATGGCAGTGCCAGGTTTGGTACAGGTGTTCGAGCTTTGATTGTAGTTACATTTTCTATCCACATAATGGCAGTGCCAGGTTTGGTACAGGTGTTCGAGCTTTGATTGTAGTTACATTTTCTATCCACATAATGGCAGTGCCAGGTTAGGTACAGGTGTTCGAGCTTTGATTGTAGTTACATTTTCTATCCACATAATGGCAGTGCCAGGTTTGGTACAGGTGTTCGAGCTTTGATTGTAGTTACATTTTCTATCCACATAATGGCAGTGCCAGGTTTGGTACAGGTGTTCGAGCTTTGATTGTAGTTACATTTTCTATCCACATAATGGCAGTGCCAGGTTTGGTACAGGTGTTCGAGCTTTGATTGTAGTTACATTTTCTATCCACATAATGGCAGTGCCAGGTTTGGTACAGGCGTTCGAGCTTTGATTGTAGTTACATTTTCTATCCACATAATGGCAGTGCCAGGTTTGGTACAGGTGTTCGAGCTTTGATTGTAGTTACATTTTCTATCCACATAATGGCAGTGCCAGGTTTGGTACAGGTGTTCGAGCTTTGATTGTAGTTACATTTTCTATCCACATAATGGCAGTGCCAGGTTTGGTACAGGTGTTCGAGCTTTGATTGTAGTTACATTTTCTATCCACATAATGGCAGTGCCAGGTTTGGTACAGGTGTTCGAGCTTTGATTGTAGTTACATTTTCTATTCACATAATGGCAGTGCCAGGTTTGGTACAGGTGTTTGAGTTTTGATTGTAGTTACATTTTCTATCCACATAATGGCAGTGCCAGGTTTGGTACAGGTGTTCGAGCTTTGATTGTAGTTACATTTTCTATCCACATAATGGCAGTGCCAGGTTTGGTACAGGTGTTCGAGCTTTGATTGTAGTTACATTTTCTATCCACATAATGGCAGTGCCAGGTTTGGTACAGGTGTTCGAGCTTTGATTGTAGTTACATTTTCTATCCACATAATGGCAGTGCCAGGTTTGGTACAGGCGTTCGAGCTTTGATTGTAGTTACATTTTCTATCCACATAATGGCAGTGCCAGGTTTGGTACAGGTGTTCGAGCTTTGATTGTAGTTACATTTTCTATCCACATAATGGCAGTGCCAGGTTTGGTACAGGTGTTCGAGCTTTGATTGTAGTTACATTTTCTATCCACATAATGGCAGTGCCAGGTTTGGTACAGGTGTTCGAGCTTTGATTGTAGTTACATTTTCTATCCACATAATGGCAGTGCCAGGTTTGGTACAGGTGTTCGAGCTTTGATTGTAGTTACATTTTCTATCCACATAATGGCAGTGCCAGGTTTGGTACAGGCGTTCCAGCTTTGATTGTAGTTACATTTTCTATCCACATAATGGCAGTGCCAGGTTTGGTACAGGTGTTTGAGCTTTGATTGTAGTTACATTTTCTATCCACATAATGGCAGTGCCAGGTTTGGTACAGGTGTTCGAGCTTTGATTGTAGTTACATTTTCTATCCACATAATGGCAGTGCCAGGTTTGGTACAGGTGTTCGAGCTTTGATTGTAGTTACATTTTCTATCCACATAATGGCAGTGCCAGGTTTGGTACAGGTGTTCGAGCTTTGATTGTAGTTACATTTTCTATCCACATAATGGCAGTGCCAGGTTTGGTACAGGCGTTCGAGCTTTGATTGTAGTTACATTTTCTATCCACATAATGGCAGTGCCAGGTTTGGTACAGGTGTTCGAGCTTTGATTGTAGTTACATTTTCTATCCACATAATGGCAGTGCCAGGTTTGGTACAGGTGTTCGAGCTTTGATTGTAGTTACATTTTCTATCCACATAATGGCAGTGCCAGGTTTGGTACAGGTGTTCGAGCTTTGATTGTAGTTACATTTTCTATCCACATAATGGCAGTGCCAGGTTTGGTACAGGCGTTCGAGCTTTGATTGTAGTTACATTTTCTATCCACATAATGGCAGTGCCAGGTTTGGTACAGGTGTTCGAGCTTTGATTGTAGTTACATTTTCTATCCACATAATGGCAGTGCCAGGTTTGGTACAGGTGTTCGAGCTTTGATTGTAGTTACATTTTCTATCCACATAATGGCAGTGCCAGGTTTGGTACAGGTGTTCGAGCTTTGATTGTAGTTACATTTTCTATCCACATAATGGCAGTGCCAGGTTTGGTACAGGCGTTCGAGCTTTGATTGTAGTTACATTTTCTATCCACATAATGGCAGTGCCAGGTTTGGTACAGGTGTTCGAGCTTTGATTGTAGTTACATTTTCTATCCACATAATGGCAGTGCCAGGTTTGGTACAGGCGTTCGAGCTTTGATTGTAGTTACATTTTCTATCCACATAATGGCAGTGCCAGGTTTGGTACAGGCGTTCGAGCTTTGATTGTAGTTACATTTTCTATCCACATAATGGCAGTGCCAGGTTTGGTACAGGCGTTCGAGCTTTGATTGTAGTTACATTTTCTATCCACATAATGGCAGTGCCAGGTTTGGTACAGGCGTTCGAGCTTTGATTGTAGTTACATTTTCTATCCACATAATGGCAGTGCCAGGTTTGGTACAGGTGTTCGAGCTTTGATTGTAGTTACATTTTCTATCCACATAATGGCAGTGCCAGGTTTGGTACAGGTGTTCGAGCTTTGATTGTAGTTACATTTTCTATCCACATAATGGCAGTGCCAGGTTTGGTACAGGTGTTCGAGCTTTGATTGTAGTTACATTTTCTATCCACATAATGGCAGTGCCAGGTTTGGTACAGGTGTTCGAGCTTTGATTGTAGTTACATTTTCTATCCACATAATGGCAGTGCCAGGTTTGGTACAGGCGTTCGAGCTTTGATTGTAGTTACATTTTCTATCCACATAATGGCAGTGCCAGGTTTGGTACAGGTGTTCGAGCTTTGATTGTAGTTACATTTTCTATCCACATAATGGCAGTGCCAGGTTTGGTACAGGCGTTCGAGCTTTGATTGTAGTTACATTTTCTATCCACATAATGGCAGTGCCAGGTTTGGTACAGGCGTTCGAGCTTTGATTGTAGTTACATTTTCTATCCACATAATGGCAGTGCCAGGTTTGGTACAGGCGTTCGAGCTTTGATTGTAGTTACATTTTCTATCCACATAATGGCAGTGCCAGGTTTGGTACAGGCGTTCGAGCTTTGATTGTAGTTACATTTTCTATCCACATAATGGCAGTGCCAGGTTTGGTACAGGCGTTCGAGCTTTGATTGTAGTTACATTTTCTATCCACATAATGGCAGTGCCAGGTTTGGTACAGGCGTTCGAGCTTTGATTGTAGTTACATTTTCTATCCACATAATGGCAGTGCCAGGTTTGGTACAGGCGTTCGAGCTTTGATTGTAGTTACATTTTCTATCCACATAATGGCAGTGCCAGGTTTGGTACAGGTGTTCGAGCTTTGATTGTAGTTACATTTTCTATCCACATAATGGCAGTGCCAGGTTTGGTACAGGCGTTCGAGCTTTGATTGTAGTTACATTTTCTATCCACATAATGGCAGTGCCAGGTTTGGTACAGGCGTTCGAGCTTTGATTGTAGTTACATTTTCTATCCACATAATGGCAGTGCCAGGTTTGGTACAGGCGTTCGAGCTTTGATTGTAGTTACATTTTCTATCCACATAATGGCAGTGCCAGGTTTGGTACAGGCGTTCGAGCTTTGATTGTAGTTACATTTTCTATCCACATAATGGCAGTGCCAGGTTTGGTACAGGTGTTCGAGCTTTGATTGTAGTTACATTTTCTATCCACATAATGGCAGTGCCAGGTTTGGTACAGGCGTTCGAGCTTTGATTGTAGTTACATTTTCTATCCACATAATGGCAGTGCCAGGTTTGGTACAGGCGTTCGAGCTTTGATTGTAGTTACATTTTCTATCCACATAATGGCAGTGCCAGGTTTGGTACAGGTGTTCGAGCTTTGATTGTAGTTACATTTTCTATCCACATAATGGCAGTGCCAGGTTTGGTACAGGCGTTCGAGCTTTGATTGTAGTTACATTTTCTATCCACATAATGGCAGTGCCAGGTTTGGTACAGGCGTTCGAGCTTTGATTGTAGTTACATTTTCTATCCACATAATGGCAGTGCCAGGTTTGGTACAGGTGTTCGAGCTTTGATTGTAGTTACATTTTCTATCCACATAATGGCAGTGCCAGGTTTGGTACAGGCGTTCGAGCTTTGATTGTAGTTACATTTTCTATCCACATAATGGCAGTGCCAGGTTTGGTACAGGTGTTCGAGCTTTGATTGTAGTTACATTTTCTATCCACATAATGGCAGTGCCAGGTTTGGTACAGGCGTTCGAGCTTTGATTGTAGTTACATTTTCTATCCACATAATGGCAGTGCCAGGTTTGGTACAGGTGTTCGAGCTTTGATTGTAGTTACATTTTCTATCCACATAATGGCAGTGCCAGGTTTGGTACAGGCGTTCGAGCTTTGATTGTAGTTACATTTTCTATCCACATAATGGCAGTGCCAGGTTTGGTACAGGTGTTCGAGCTTTGATTGTAGTTACATTTTCTATCCACATAATGGCAGTGCCAGGTTTGGTACAGGCGTTCGAGCTTTGATTGTAGTTACATTTTCTATCCACATAATGGCAGTGCCAGGTTTGGTACAGGTGTTCGAGCTTTGATTGTAGTTACATTTTCTATCCACATAATGGCAGTGCCAGGTTTGGTACAGGCGTTCGAGCTTTGATTGTAGTTACATTTTCTATCCACATAATGGCAGTGCCAGGTTTGGTACAGGTGTTCGAGCTTTGATTGTAGTTACATTTTCTATCCACATAATGGCAGTGCCAGGTTTGGTACAGGTGTTCGAGCTTTGATTGTAGTTACATTTTCTATCCACATAATGGCAGTGCCAGGTTTGGTACAGGCGTTCGAGCTTTGATTGTAGTTACATTTTCTATCCACATAATGGCAGTGCCAGGTTTGGTACAGGCGTTCGAGCTTTGATTGTAGTTACATTTTCTATCCACATAATGGCAGTGCCAGGTTTGGTACAGGTGTTCGAGCTTTGATTGTAGTTACATTTTCTATCCACATAATGGCAGTGCCAGGTTTGGTACAGGTGTTCGAGCTTTGATTGTAGTTACATTTTCTATCCACATAATGGCAGTGCCAGGTTTGGTACAGGTGTTCGAGCTTTGATTGTAGTTACATTTTCTATCCACATAATGGCAGTGCCAGGTTTGGTACAGGCGTTCGAGCTTTGATTGTAGTTACATTTTCTATCCACATAATGGCAGTGCCAGGTTTGGTACAGGCGTTCGAGCTTTGATTGTAGTTACATTTTCTATCCACATAATGGCAGTGCCAGGTTTGGTACAGGTGTTCGAGCTTTGATTGTAGTTACATTTTCTATCCACATAATGGCAGTGCCAGGTTTGGTACAGGTGTTCGAGCTTTGATTGTAGTTACATTTTCTATCCACATAATGGCAGTGCCAGGTTTGGTACAGGTGTTCGAGCTTTGATTGTAGTTACATTTTCTATCCACATAATGGCAGTGCCAGGTTTGGTACAGGTGTTCGAGCTTTAATTGTAGTTACATTTTCTATCCACATAATGGCAGTGCCAGGTTTGGTACAGGTGTTCGAGCTTTGATTGTAGTTACATTTTCTATCCACATAATGGCAGTGCCAGGTTTGGTACAGGTGTTCGAGCTTTGATTGTAGTTACATTTTCTATCCACATAATGGCAGTGCCAGGTTTGGTACAGGTGTTCGAGCTTTGATTGTAGTTACATTTTCTATCCACATAATGGCAGTGCCAGGTTTGGTACAGGTGTTCGAGCTTTGATTGTAGTTACATTTTCTATCCACATAATGGCAGTGCCAGGTTTGGTACAGGCGTTCGAGCTTTGATTGTAGTTACATTTTCTATCCACATAATGGCAGTGCCAGGTTTGGTACAGGCGTTCGAGCTTTGATTGTAGTTACATTTTCTATCCACATAATGGCAGTGCCAGGTTTGGTACAGGCGTTCGAGCTTTGATTGTAGTTACATTTTCTATCCACATAATGGCAGTGCCAGGTTTGGTACAGGCGTTCGAGCTTTGATTGTAGTTACATTTTCTATCCACATAATGGCAGTGCCAGGTTTGGTACAGGCGTTCGAGCTTTGATTGTAGTTACATTTTCTATCCACATAATGGCAGTGCCAGGTTTGGTACAGGTGTTCGAGCTTTGATTGTAGTTACATTTTCTATCCACATAATGGCAGTGCCAGGTTTGGTACAGGTGTTCGAGCTTTGATTGTAGTTACATTTTCTATCCACATAATGGCAGTGCCAGGTTTGGTACAGGCGTTCGAGCTTTGATTGTAGTTACATTTTCTATCCACATAATGGCAGTGCCAGGTTTGGTACAGGCGTTGAGCTTTGATTGTAGTTACATTTTCTATCCACATAATGGCAGTGCCAGGTTTGGTACAGGCGTTCGAGCTTTGATTGTAGTTACATTTTCTATCCACATAATGGCAGTGCCAGGTTTGGTACAGGCGTTCGAGCTTTGATTGTAGTTACATTTTCTATCCACATAATGGCAGTGCCAGGTTTGGTACAGGTGTTCGAGCTTTGATTGTAGTTACATTTTCTATCCACATAATGGCAGTGCCAGGTTTGGTACAGGCGTTCGAGCTTTGATTGTAGTTACATTTTCTATCCACATAATGGCAGTGCCAGGTTTGGTACAGGTGTTCGAGCTTTGATTGTAGTTACATTTTCTATCCACATAATGGCAGTGCCAGGTTTGGTACAGGTGTTCGAGCTTTGATTGTAGTTACATTTTCTATCCACATAATGGCAGTGCCAGGTTTGGTACAGGCGTTCGAGCTTTGATTGTAGTTACATTTTCTATCCACATAATGGCAGTGCCAGGTTTGGTACAGGCGTTCGAGCTTTGATTGTAGTTACATTTTCTATCCACATAATGGCAGTGCCAGGTTTGGTACAGGCGTTCGAGCTTTGATTGTAGTTACATTTTCTATCCACATAATGGCAGTGCCAGGTTTGGTACAGGCGTTCGAGCTTTGATTGTAGTTACATTTTCTATCCACATAATGGCAGTGCCAGGTTTGGTACAGGCGTTCGAGCTTTGATTGTAGTTACATTTTCTATCCACATAATGGCAGTGCCAGGTTTGGTACAGGTGTTCGAGCTTTGATTGTAGTTACATTTTCTATCCACATAATGGCAGTGCCAGGTTTGGTACAGGCGTTCGAGCTTTGATTGTAGTTACATTTTCTATCCACATAATGGCAGTGCCAGGTTTGGTACAGGTGTTCGAGCTTTGATTGTAGTTACATTTTCTATCCACATAATGGCAGTGCCAGGTTTGGTACAGGCGTTCGAGCTTTGATTGTAGTTACATTTTCTATCCACATAATGGCAGTGCCAGGTTTGGTACAGGTGTTCGAGCTTTGATTGTAGTTACATTTTCTATCCACATAATGGCAGTGCCAGGTTTGGTACAGGCGTTCGAGCTTTGATTGTAGTTACATTTTCTATCCACATAATGGCAGTGCCAGGTTTGGTACAGGCGTTCGAGCTTTGATTGTAGTTACATTTTCTATCCACATAATGGCAGTGCCAGGTTTGGTACAGGTGTTCGAGCTTTGATTGTAGTTACATTTTCTATCCACATAATGGCAGTGCCAGGTTTGGTACAGGCGTTCGAGCTTTGATTGTAGTTACATTTTCTATCCACATAATGGCAGTGCCAGGTTTGGTACAGGTGTTCGAGCTTTGATTGTAGTTACATTTTCTATCCACATAATGGCAGTGCCAGGTTTGGTACAGGTGTTCGAGCTTTGATTGTAGTTACATTTTCTATCCACATAATGGCAGTGCCAGGTTTGGTACAGGCGTTCGAGCTTTGATTGTAGTTACATTTTCTATCCACATAATGGCAGTGCCAGGTTTGGTACAGGCGTTCGAGCTTTGATTGTAGTTACATTTTCTATCCACATAATGGCAGTGCCAGGTTTGGTACAGGCGTTCGAGCTTTGATTGTAGTTACATTTTCTATCCACATAATGGCAGTGCCAGGTTTGGTACAGGCGTTCGAGCTTTGATTGTAGTTACATTTTCTATCCACATAATGGCAGTGCCAGGTTTGGTACAGGCGTTCGAGCTTTGATTGTAGTTACATTTTCTATCCACATAATGGCAGTGCCAGGTTTGGTACAGGCGTTCGAGCTTTGATTGTAGTTACATTTTCTATCCACATAATGGCAGTGCCAGGTTTGGTACAGGCGTTCGAGCTTTGATTGTAGTTACATTTTCTATCCACATAATGGCAGTGCCAGGTTTGGTACAGGTGTTCGAGCTTTGATTGTAGTTACATTTTCTATCCACATAATGGCAGTGCCAGGTTTGGTACAGGCGTTCGAGCTTTGATTGTAGTTACATTTTCTATCCACATAATGGCAGTGCCAGGTTTGGTACAGGCGTTCGAGCTTTGATTGTAGTTACATTTTCTATCCACATAATGGCAGTGCCAGGTTTGGTACAGGCGTTCGAGCTTTGATTGTAGTTACATTTTCTATCCACATAATGGCAGTGCCAGGTTTGGTACAGGCGTTCGAGCTTTGATTGTAGTTACATTTTCTATCCACATAATGGCAGTGCCAGGTTTGGTACAGGTGTTCGAGCTTTGATTGTAGTTACATTTTCTATCCACATAATGGCAGTGCCAGGTTTGGTACAGGCGTTCGAGCTTTGATTGTAGTTACATTTTCTATCCACATAATGGCAGTGCCAGGTTTGGTACAGGTGTTCGAGCTTTGATTGTAGTTACATTTTCTATCCACATAATGGCAGTGCCAGGTTTGGTACAGGCGTTCGAGCTTTGATTGTAGTTACATTTTCTATCCACATAATGGCAGTGCCAGGTTTGGTACAGGTGTTCGAGCTTTGATTGTAGTTACATTTTCTATCCACATAATGGCAGTGCCAGGTTTGGTACAGGCGTTCGAGCTTTGATTGTAGTTACATTTTCTATCCACATAATGGCAGTGCCAGGTTTGGTACAGGTGTTCGAGCTTTGATTGTAGTTACATTTTCTATCCACATAATGGCAGTGCCAGGTTTGGTACAGGTGTTCGAGCTTTGATTGTAGTTACATTTTCTATCCACATAATGGCAGTGCCAGGTTTGGTACAGGTGTTCGAGCTTTGATTGTAGTTACATTTTCTATCCACATAATGGCAGTGCCAGGTTTGGTACAGGCGTTCGAGCTTTGATTGTAGTTACATTTTCTATCCACATAATGGCAGTGCCAGGTTTGGTACAGGCGTTCGAGCTTTGATTGTAGTTACATTTTCTATCCACATAATGGCAGTGCCAGGTTTGGTACAGGTGTTCGAGCTTTGATTGTAGTTACATTTTCTATCCACATAATGGCAGTGCCAGGTTTGGTACAGGCGTTCGAGCTTTGATTGTAGTTACATTTTCTATCCACATAATGGCAGTGCCAGGTTTGGTACAGGTGTTCGAGCTTTGATTGTAGTTACATTTTCTATCCACATAATGGCAGTGCCAGGTTTGGTACAGGCGTTCGAGCTTTGATTGTAGTTACATTTTCTATCCACATAATGGCAGTGCCAGGTTTGGTACAGGTGTTCGAGCTTTGATTGTAGTTACATTTTCTATCCACATAATGGCAGTGCCAGGTTTGGTACAGGCGTTCGAGCTTTGATTGTAGTTACATTTTCTATCCACATAATGGCAGTGCCAGGTTTGGTACAGGTGTTCGAGCTTTGATTGTAGTTACATTTTCTATCCACATAATGGCAGTGCCAGGTTTGGTACAGGCGTTCGAGCTTTGATTGTAGTTACATTTTCTATCCACATAATGGCAGTGCCAGGTTTGGTACAGGTGTTCGAGCTTTGATTGTAGTTACATTTTCTATCCACATAATGGCAGTGCCAGGTTTGGTACAGGCGTTCGAGCTTTGATTGTAGTTACATTTTCTATCCACATAATGGCAGTGCCAGGTTTGGTACAGGTGTTCGAGCTTTGATTGTAGTTACATTTTCTATCCACATAATGGCAGTGCCAGGTTTGGTACAGGCGTTCGAGCTTTGATTGTAGTTACATTTTCTATCCACATAATGGCAGTGCCAGGTTTGGTACAGGTGTTCGAGCTTTGATTGTAGTTACATTTTCTATCCACATAATGGCAGTGCCAGGTTTGGTACAGGCGTTCGAGCTTTGATTGTAGTTACATTTTCTATCCACATAATGGCAGTGCCAGGTTTGGTACAGGCGTTCGAGCTTTGATTGTAGTTACATTTTCTATCCACATAATGGCAGTGCCAGGTTTGGTACAGGCGTTCGAGCTTTGATTGTAGTTACATTTTCTATCCACATAATGGCAGTGCCAGGTTTGGTACAGGTGTTCGAGCTTTGATTGTAGTTACATTTTCTATCCACATAATGGCAGTGCCAGGTTTGGTACAGGCGTTCGAGCTTTGATTGTAGTTACATTTTCTATCCACATAATGGCAGTGCCAGGTTTGGTACAGGTGTTCGAGCTTTGATTGTAGTTACATTTTCTATCCACATAATGGCAGTGCCAGGTTTGGTACAGGTGTTCGAGCTTTGATTGTAGTTACATTTTCTATCCACATAATGGCAGTGCCAGGTTTGGTACAGGTGTTCGAGCTTTGATTGTAGTTACATTTTCTATCCACATAATGGCAGTGCCAGGTTTGGTACAGGCGTTCGAGCTTTGATTGTAGTTACATTTTCTATCCACATAATGGCAGTGCCAGGTTTGGTACAGGTGTTCGAGCTTTGATTGTAGTTACATTTTCTATCCACATAATGGCAGTGCCAGGTTTGGTACAGGCGTTCGAGCTTTGATTGTAGTTACATTTTCTATCCACATAATGGCAGTGCCAGGTTTGGTACAGGCGTTCGAGCTTTGATTGTAGTTACATTTTCTATCCACATAATGGCAGTGCCAGGTTTGGTACAGGTGTTCGAGCTTTGATTGTAGTTACATTTTCTATCCACATAATGGCAGTGCCAGGTTTGGTACAGGTGTTCGAGCTTTGATTGTAGTTACATTTTCTATCCACATAATGGCAGTGCCAGGTTTGGTACAGGTGTTCGAGCTTTGATTGTAGTTACATTTTCTATCCACATAATGGCAGTGCCAGGTTTGGTACAGGTGTTCGAGCTTTGATTGTAGTTACATTTTCTATCCACATAATGGCAGTGCCAGGTTTGGTACAGGTGTTCGAGCTTTGATTGTAGTTACATTTTCTATCCACATAATGGCAGTGCCAGGTTTGGTACAGGCGTTCGAGCTTTGATTGTAGTTACATTTTCTATCCACATAATGGCAGTGCCAGGTTTGGTACAGGTGTTCGAGCTTTGATTGTAGTTACATTTTCTATCCACATAATGGCAGTGCCAGGTTTGGTACAGGTGTTCGAGCTTTGATTGTAGTTACATTTTCTATCCACATAATGGCAGTGCCAGGTTTGGTACAGGTGTTCGAGCTTTGATTGTAGTTACATTTTCTATCCACATAATGGCAGTGCCAGGTTTGGTACAGGCGTTCGAGCTTTGATTGTAGTTACATTTTCTATCCACATAATGGCAGTGCCAGGTTTGGTACAGGTGTTCGAGCTTTGATTGCAGTTACATTTTCTATCCACATAATGGCAGTGCCAGGTTTGGTACAGGTGTTCGAGCTTTGATTGTAGTTACATTTTCTATCCACATAATGGCAGTGCCAGGTTTGGTACAGGCGTTCGAGCTTTGATTGTAGTTACATTTTCTATCCACATAATGGCAGTGCCAGGTTTGGTACAGGTGTTCGAGCTTTGATTGTAGTTACATTTTCTATCCACATAATGGCAGTGCCAGGTTTGGTACAGGTGTTCGAGCTTTGATTGTAGTTACATTTTCTATCCACATAATGGCAGTGCCAGGTTTGGTACAGGTGTTCGAGCTTTGATTGTAGTTACATTTTCTATCCACATAATGGCAGTGCCAGGTTTGGTACAGGTGTTCGAGCTTTGATTGTAGTTACATTTTCTATCCACATAATGGCAGTGCCAGGTTTGGTACAGGTGTTCGAGCTTTGATTGTAGTTACATTTTCTATCCACATAATGGCAGTGCCAGGTTTGGTACAGGTGTTCGAGCTTTGATTGTAGTTACATTTTCTATCCACATAATGGCAGTGCCAGGTTTGGTACAGGCGTTCGAGCTTTGATTGTAGTTACATTTTCTATCCACATAATGGCAGTGCCAGGTTTGGTACAGGTGTTCGAGCTTTGATTGTAGTTACATTTTCTATCCACATAATGGCAGTGCCAGGTTTGGTACAGGTGTTCGAGCTTTGATTGTAGTTACATTTTCTATCCACATAATGGCAGTGCCAGGTTTGGTACAGGCGTTCGAGCTTTGATTGTAGTTACATTTTCTATCCACATAATGGCAGTGCCAGGTTTGGTACAGGTGTTCGAGCTTTGATTGTAGTTACATTTTCTATCCACATAATGGCAGTGCCAGGTTTGGTACAGGCGTTCGAGCTTTGATTGTAGTTACATTTTCTATCCACATAATGGCAGTGCCAGGTTTGGTACAGGTGTTCGAGCTTTGATTGTAGTTACATTTTCTATCCACATAATGGCAGTGCCAGGTTTGGTACAGGTGTTCGAGCTTTGACTGTAGTTACATTTTCTATCCACATAATGGCAGTGCCAGGTTTGGTACAGGTGTTCGAGCTTTGATTGTAGTTACATTTTCTATCCACATAATGGCAGTGCCAGGTTTGGTACAGGTGTTCGAGCTTTGATTGTAGTTACATTTTCTATCCACATAATGGCAGTGCCAGGTTTGGTACAGGTGTTCGAGCTTTGACTGTAGTTACATTTTCTATCCACATAATGGCAGTGCCAGGTTTGGTACAGGTGTTCGAGCTTTGACTGTAGTTACATTTTCTATCCACATAATGGCAGTGCCAGGTTTGGTACAGGTGTTCGAGCTTTGATTGTAGTTACATTTTCTATCCACATAATGGCAGTGCCAGGTTTGGTACAGGTGTTCGAGCTTTGATTGTAGTTACATTTTCTATCCACATAATGGCAGTGCCAGGTTTGGTACAGGTGTTTGAGCTTTGACTGTAGTTACATTTTCTATCCACATAATGGCAGTGCCAGGTTTGGTACAGGTGTTCGAGCTTTGATTGTAGTTACATTTTCTATCCACATAATGGCAGTGCCAGGTTTGGTACAGGTGTTCGAGCTTTGATTGTAGTTACATTTTCTATCCACATAATGGCAGTGCCAGGTTTGGTACAGGTGTTCGAGCTTTGATTGTAGTTACATTTTCTATCCACATAATGGCAGTGCCAGGTTTGGTACAGGTGTTCGAGCTTTGATTGTAGTTACATTTTCTATCCACATAATGGCAGTGCCAGGTTTGGTACAGGTGTTCGAGCTTTGATTGTAGTTACATTTTCTATCCACATAATGGCAGTGCCAGGTTTGGTACAGGTGTTCGAGCTTTGATTGTAGTTACATTTTCTATCCACATAATGGCAGTGCCAGGTTTGGTACAGGTGTTCGAGCTTTGATTGTAGTTACATTTTCTATCCACATAATGGCAGTGCCAGGTTTGGTACAGGCGTTCGAGCTTTGATTGTAGTTACATTTTCTATCCACATAATGGCAGTGCCAGGTTTGGTACAGGTGTTCGAGCTTTGATTGTAGTTACATTTTCTATCCACATAATGGCAGTGCCAGGTTTGGTACAGGCGTTCGAGCTTTGATTGTAGTTACATTTTCTATCCACATAATGGCAGTGCCAGGTTTGGTACAGGTGTTCGAGCTTTGATTGTAGTTACATTTTCTATCCACATAATGGCAGTGCCAGGTTTGGTACAGGTGTTCGAGCTTTGATTGTAGTTACATTTTCTATCCACATAATGGCAGTGCCAGGTTTGGTACAGGTGTTCGAGCTTTGATTGTAGTTACATTTTCTATCCACATAATGGCAGTGCCAGGTTTGGTACAGGTGTTTGAGCTTTGACTGTAGCTACATTTTCTATCCACATAATGGCAGTGCCAGGTTTGGTACAGGTGTTCGAGCTTTGATTGTAGTTACATTTTCTATCCACATAATGGCAGTGCCAGGTTTGGTACAGGCGTTCGAGCTTTGATTGTAGTTACATTTTCTATCCACATAATGGCAGTGCCAGGTTTGGTACAGGTGTTCGAGCTTTGATTGTAGTTACATTTTCTATCCACATAATGGCAGTGCCAGGTTTGGTACAGGTGTTCGAGCTTTGATTGTAGTTACATTTTCTATCCACATAATGGCAGTGCCAGGTTTGGTACAGGTGTTCGAGCTTTGATTGTAGTTACATTTTCTATCCACATAATGGCAGTGCCAGGTTTGGTACAGGTGTTCGAGCTTTGATTGTAGTTACATTTTCTATCCACATAATGGCAGTGCCAGGTTTGGTACAGGCGTTCGAGCTTTGATTGTAGTTACATTTTCTATCCACATAATGGCAGTGCCAGGTTTGGTACAGGTGTTCGAGCTTTGATTGTAGTTACATTTTCTATCCACATAATGGCAGTGCCAGGTTTGGTACAGGTGTTCGAGCTTTGATTGTAGTTACATTTTCTATCCACATAATGGCAGTGCCAGGTTTGGTACAGGTGTTCGAGCTTTGATTGTAGTTACATTTTCTATCCACATAATGGCAGTGCCAGGTTTGGTACAGGTGTTCGAGCTTTGATTGTAGTTACATTTTCTATCCACATAATGGCAGTGCCAGGTTTGGTACAGGTGTTCGAGCTTTGATTGTAGTTACATTTTCTATCCACATAATGGCAGTGCCAGGTTTGGTACAGGCGTTCGAGCTTTGATTGTAGTTACATTTTCTATCCACATAATGGCAGTGCCAGGTTTGGTACAGGTGTTCGAGCTTTGATTGTAGTTACATTTTCTATCCACATAATGGCAGTGCCAGGTTTGGTACAGGCGTTCGAGCTTTGATTGTAGTTACATTTTCTATCCACATAATGGCAGTGCCAGGTTTGGTACAGGTGTTCGAGCTTTGATTGTAGTTACATTTTCTATCCACATAATGGCAGTGCCAGGTATGGTACAGGTGTTCGAGCTTTGATTGTAGTTACATTTTCTATCCACATAATGGCAGTGCCAGGTTTGGTACAGGTGTTCGAGCTTTGATTGTAGTTACATTTTCTATCCACATAATGGCAGTGCCAGGTTTGGTACAGGTGTTCGAGCTTTGATTGTAGTTACATTTTCTATCCACATAATGGCAGTGCCAGGTTTGGTACAGGTGTTCGAGCTTTGATTGTAGTTACATTTTCTATCCACATAATGGCAGTGCCAGGTTTGGTACAGGCGTTCGAGCTTTGATTGTAGTTACATTTTCTATCCACATAATGGCAGTGCCAGGTTTGGTACAGGTGTTCGAGCTTTGATTGTAGTTACATTTTCTATCCACATAATGGCAGTGCCAGGTTTGGTACAGGTGTTCGAGCTTTGATTGTAGTTACATTTTCTATCCACATAATGGCAGTGCCAGGTTTGGTACAGGTGTTCGAGCTTTGATTGTAGTTACATTTTCTATCCACATAATGGCAGTGCCAGGTTTGGTACAGGTGTTCGAGCTTTGATTGTAGTTACATTTTCTATCCACATAATGGCAGTGCCAGGTTTGGTACAGGTGTTCGAGCTTTGATTGTAGTTACATTTTCTATCCACATAATGGCAGTGCCAGGTTTGGTACAGGTGTTCGAGCTTTGATTGTAGTTACATTTTCTATCCACATAATGGCAGTGCCAGGTTTGGTACAGGTGTTCGAGCTTTGATTGTAGTTACATTTTCTATCCACATAATGGCAGTGCCAGGTTTGGTACAGGTGTTCGAGCTTTGATTGTAGTTACATTTTCTATCCACATAATGGCAGTGCCAGGTTTGGTACAGGTGTTCGAGCTTTGATTGTAGTTACATTTTCTATCCACATAATGGCAGTGCCAGGTTTGGTACAGGCGTTCGAGCTTTGATTGTAGTTACATTTTCTATCCACATAATGGCAGTGCCAGGTTTGGTACAGGTGTTCGAGCTTTGATTGTAGTTACATTTTCTATCCACATAATGGCAGTGCCAGGTTTGGTACAGGCGTTCGAGCTTTGATTGTAGTTACATTTTCTATCCACATAATGGCAGTGCCAGGTTTGGTACAGGCGTTCGAGCTTTGATTGTAGTTACATTTTCTATCCACATAATGGCAGTGCCAGGTTTGGTACAGGTGTTCGAGCTTTGATTGTAGTTACATTTTCTATCCACATAATGGCAGTGCCAGGTTTGGTACAGGTGTTCGAGCTTTGATTGTAGTTACATTTTCTATCCACATAATGGCAGTGCCAGGTTTGGTACAGGTGTTCGAGCTTTGATTGTAGTTACATTTTCTATCCACATAATGGCAGTGCCAGGTTTGGTACAGGTGTTCGAGCTTTGATTGTAGTTACATTTTCTATCCACATAATGGCAGTGCCAGGTTTGGTACAGGTGTTCGAGCTTTGATTGTAGTTACATTTTCTATCCACATAATGGCAGTGCCAGGTTTGGTACAGGCGTTCGAGCTTTGATTGTAGTTACATTTTCTATCCACATAATGGCAGTGCCAGGTTTGGTACAGGCGTTCGAGCTTTGATTGTAGTTACATTTTCTATCCACATAATGGCAGTGCCAGGTTTGGTACAGGCGTTCGAGCTTTGATTGTAGTTACATTTTCTATCCACATAATGGCAGTGCCAGGTTTGGTACAGGCGTTCGAGCTTTGATTGTAGTTACATTTTCTATCCACATAATGGCAGTGCCAGGTTTGGTACAGGCGTTCGAGCTTTGATTGTAGTTACATTTTCTATCCACATAATGGCAGTGCCAGGTTTGGTACAGGCGTTCGAGCTTTGATTGTAGTTACATTTTCTATCCACATAATGGCAGTGCCAGGTTTGGTACAGGTGTTCGAGCTTTGATTGTAGTTACATTTTCTATCCACATAATGGCAGTGCCAGGTTTGGTACAGGCGTTCGAGCTTTGATTGTAGTTACATTTTCTATCCACATAATGGCAGTGCCAGGTTTGGTACAGGTGTTCGAGCTTTGATTGTAGTTACATTTTCTATCCACATAATGGCAGTGCCAGGTTTGGTACAGGCGTTCGAGCTTTGATTGTAGTTACATTTTCTATCCACATAATGGCAGTGCCAGGTTTGGTACAGGTGTTCGAGCTTTGATTGTAGTTACATTTTCTGTCCACATAATGGCAGTGCCAGGTATGGTACAGGTGTTCGAGCTTTGATTGTAGTTACATTTTCTATCCACATAATGGCAGTGCCAGGTTTGGTACAGGTGTTCGAGCTTTGATTGTAGTTACATTTTCTATCCACATAATGGCAGTGCCAGGTTTGGTACAGGTGTTCGAGCTTTGATTGTAGTTACATTTTCTATCCACATAATGGCAGTGCCAGGTTTGGTACAGGTGTTCGAGCTTTGATTGTAGTTACATTTTCTATCCACATAATGGCAGTGCCAGGTTTGGTACAGGCGTTCGAGCTTTGATTGTAGTTACATTTTCTATCCACATAATGGCAGTGCCAGGTTTGGTACAGGCGTTCGAGCTTTGATTGTAGTTACATTTTCTATCCACATAATGGCAGTGCCAGGTTTGGTACAGGCGTTCGAGCTTTGATTGTAGTTACATTTTCTATCCACATAATGGCAGTGCCAGGTTTGGTACAGGCGTTCGAGCTTTGATTGTAGTTACATTTTCTATCCACATAATGGCAGTGCCAGGTTTGGTACAGGCGTTCGAGCTTTGATTGTAGTTACATTTTCTATCCACATAATGGCAGTGCCAGGTTTGGTACAGGCGTTCGAGCTTTGATTGTAGTTACATTTTCTATCCACATAATGGCAGTGCCAGGTTTGGTACAGGCGTTCGAGCTTTGATTGTAGTTACATTTTCTATCCACATAATGGCAGTGCCAGGTTTGGTACAGGCGTTCGAGCTTTGATTGTAGTTACATTTTCTATCCACATAATGGCAGTGCCAGGTTTGGTACAGGCGTTCGAGCTTTGATTGTAGTTACATTTTCTATCCACATAATGGCAGTGCCAGGTTTGGTACAGGTGTTCGAGCTTTGATTGTAGTTACATTTTCTATCCACATAATGGCAGTGCCAGGTTTGGTACAGGCGTTCGAGCTTTGATTGTAGTTACATTTTCTATCCACATAATGGCAGTGCCAGGTTTGGTACAGGCGTTCGAGCTTTGATTGCAGTTACATTTTCTATCCACATAATGGCAGTGCCAGGTTTGGTACAGGCGTTCGAGCTTTGATTGTAGTTACATTTTCTATCCACATAATGGCAGTGCCAGGTTTGGTACAGGTGTTCGAGCTTTGATTGTAGTTACATTTTCTATCCACATAATGGCAGTGCCAGGTTTGGTACAGGTGTTCGAGCTTTGATTGTAGTTACATTTTCTATCCACATAATGGCAGTGCCAGGTTTGGTACAGGCGTTCGAGCTTTGATTGTAGTTACATTTTCTATCCACATAATGGCAGTGCCAGGTTTGGTACAGGCGTTCGAGCTTTGATTGTAGTTACATTTTCTATCCACATAATGGCAGTGCCAGGTTTGGTACAGGCGTTCGAGCTTTGATTGTAGTTACATTTTCTATCCACATAATGGCAGTGCCAGGTTTGGTACAGGCGTTCGAGCTTTGATTGTAGTTACATTTTCTATCCACATAATGGCAGTGCCAGGTTTGGTACAGGCGTTCGAGCTTTGATTGTAGTTACATTTTCTATCCACATAATGGCAGTGCCAGGTTTGGTACAGGTGTTCGAGCTTTGATTGTAGTTACATTTTCTATCCACATAATGGCAGTGCCAGGTTTGGTACAGGCGTTCGAGCTTTGATTGTAGTTACATTTTCTATCCACATAATGGCAGTGCCAGGTTTGGTACAGGTGTTCGAGCTTTGATTGTAGTTACATTTTCTATCCACATAATGGCAGTGCCAGGTTTGGTACAGGCGTTCGAGCTTTGATTGTAGTTACATTTTCTATCCACATAATGGCAGTGCCAGGTTTGGTACAGGTGTTCGAGCTTTGATTGTAGTTACATTTTCTATCCACATAATGGCAGTGCCAGGTTTGGTACAGGCGTTCGAGCTTTGATTGCAGTTACATTTTCTATCCACATAATGGCAGTGCCAGGTTTGGTACAGGTGTTCGAGCTTTGATTGTAGTTACATTTTCTATCCACATAATGGCAGTGCCAGGTTTGGTACAGGCGTTCGAGCTTTGATTGTAGTTACATTTTCTATCCACATAATGGCAGTGCCAGGTTTGGTACAGGCGTTCGAGCTTTGATTGTAGTTACATTTTCTATCCACATAATGGCAGTGCCAGGTTTGGTACAGGTGTTCGAGCTTTGATTGTAGTTACATTTTCTATCCACATAATGGCAGTGCCAGGTTTGGTACAGGTGTTCGAGCTTTGATTGTAGTTACATTTTCTATCCACATAATGGCAGTGCCAGGTTTGGTACAGGCGTTCGAGCTTTGATTGTAGTTACATTTTCTATCCACATAATGGCAGTGCCAGGTTTGGTACAGGCGTTCGAGCTTTGATTGTAGTTACATTTTCTATCCACATAATGGCAGTGCCAGGTTTGGTACAGGTGTTCGAGCTTTGATTGTAGTTACATTTTCTATCCACATAATGGCAGTGCCAGGTTTGGTACAGGTGTTCGAGCTTTGATTGTAGTTACATTTTCTATCCACATAATGGCAGTGCCAGGTTTGGTACAGGTGTTCGAGCTTTGATTGTAGTTACATTTTCTATCCACATAATGGCAGTGCCAGGTTTGGTACAGGCGTTCGAGCTTTGATTGTAGTTACATTTTCTATCCACATAATGGCAGTGCCAGGTTTGGTACAGGTGTTCGAGCTTTGATTGTAGTTACATTTTCTATCCACATAATGGCAGTGCCAGGTTTGGTACAGGCGTTCGAGCTTTGATTGTAGTTACATTTTCTATCCACATAATGGCAGTGCCAGGTTTGGTACAGGCGTTCGAGCTTTGATTGTAGTTACATTTTCTATCCACATAATGGCAGTGCCAGGTTTGGTACAGGCGTTCGAGCTTTGATTGTAGTTACATTTTCTATCCACATAATGGCAGTGCCAGGTTTGGTACAGGCGTTCGAGCTTTGATTGTAGTTACATTTTCTATCCACATAATGGCAGTGCCAGGTTTGGTACAGGTGTTCGAGCTTTGATTGTAGTTACATTTTCTATCCACATAATGGCAGTGCCAGGTTTGGTACAGGCGTTCGAGCTTTGATTGTAGTTACATTTTCTATCCACATAATGGCAGTGCCAGGTTTGGTACAGGTGTTCGAGCTTTGATTGTAGTTACATTTTCTATCCACATAATGGCAGTGCCAGGTTTGGTACAGGCGTTCGAGCTTTGATTGTAGTTACATTTTCTATCCACATAATGGCAGTGCCAGGTTTGGTACAGGTGTTCGAGCTTTGATTGTAGTTACATTTTCTATCCACATAATGGCAGTGCCAGGTTTGGTACAGGTGTTCGAGCTTTGATTGTAGTTACATTTTCTATCCACATAATGGCAGTGCCAGGTTTGGTACAGGCGTTCGAGCTTTGATTGTAGTTACATTTTCTATCCACATAATGGCAGTGCCAGGTTTGGTACAGGTGTTCGAGCTTTGATTGTAGTTACATTTTCTATCCACATAATGGCAGTGCCAGGTTTGGTACAGGTGTTCGAGCTTTGATTGTAGTTACATTTTCTATCCACATAATGGCAGTGCCAGGTTTGGTACAGGCGTTCGAGCTTTGATTGTAGTTACATTTTCTATCCACATAATGGCAGTGCCAGGTTTGGTACAGGCGTTCGAGCTTTGATTGTAGTTACATTTTCTATCCACATAATGGCAGTGCCAGGTTTGGTACAGGCGTTCGAGCTTTGATTGTAGTTACATTTTCTATCCACATAATGGCAGTGCCAGGTTTGGTACAGGCGTTCGAGCTTTGATTGTAGTTACATTTTCTATCCACATAATGGCAGTGCCAGGTTTGGTACAGGTGTTCGAGCTTTGATTGTAGTTACATTTTCTATCCACATAATGGCAGTGCCAGGTTTGGTACAGGTGTTCGAGCTTTGATTGTAGTTACATTTTCTATCCACATAATGGCAGTGCCAGGTTTGGTACAGGTGTTCGAGCTTTGATTGTAGTTACATTTTCTATCCACATAATGGCAGTGCCAGGTTTGGTACAGGCGTTCGAGCTTTGATTGTAGTTACATTTTCTATCCACATAATGGCAGTGCCAGGTTTGGTACAGGCGTTCGAGCTTTGATTGTAGTTACATTTTCTATCCACATAATGGCAGTGCCAGGTTTGGTACAGGCGTTCGAGCTTTGATTGTAGTTACATTTTCTATCCACATAATGGCAGTGCCAGGTTTGGTACAGGTGTTCGAGCTTTGATTGTAGTTACATTTTCTATCCACATAATGGCAGTGCCAGGTTTGGTACAGGTGTTCGAGCTTTGATTGTAGTTACATTTTCTATCCACATAATGGCAGTGCCAGGTTTGGTACAGGTGTTCGAGCTTTGATTGTAGTTACATTTTCTATCCACATAATGGCAGTGCCAGGTTTGGTACAGGTGTTCGAGCTTTGATTGTAGTTACATTTTCTATCCACATAATGGCAGTGCCAGGTTTGGTACAGGCGTTCGAGCTTTGATTGTAGTTACATTTTCTATCCACATAATGGCAGTGCCAGGTTTGGTACAGGCGTTCGAGCTTTGATTGTAGTTACATTTTCTATCCACATAATGGCAGTGCCAGGTTTGGTACAGGTGTTCGAGCTTTGATTGTAGTTACATTTTCTATCCACATAATGGCAGTGCCAGGTTTGGTACAGGTGTTCGAGCTTTGATTGTAGTTACATTTTCTATCCACATAATGGCAGTGCCAGGTTTGGTACAGGTGTTCGAGCTTTGATTGTAGTTACATTTTCTATCCACATAATGGCAGTGCCAGGTTTGGTACAGGTGTTCGAGCTTTGATTGTAGTTACATTTTCTATTCACATAATGGCAGTGCCAGGTTTGGTACAGGTGTTCGAGCTTTGATTGTAGTTACATTTTCTATCCACATAATGGCAGTGCCAGGTTTGGTACAGGTGTTCGAGCTTTGATTGTAGTTACATTTTCTATCCACATAATGGCAGTGCCAGGTTTGGTACAGGTGTTCGAGCTTTGATTGTAGTTACATTTTCTATCCACATAATGGCAGTGCCAGGTTTGGTACAGGTTCGAGCTTTGATTGTAGTTACATTTTCTATCCACATAATGGCAGTGCCAGGTTTGGTACAGGTGTTCGAGCTTTGATTGTAGTTACATTTTCTATCCACATAATGGCAGTGCCAGGTTTGGTACAGGCGTTCCAGCTTTGATTGTAGTTACATTTTCTATCCACATAATGGCAGTGCCAGGTTTGGTACAGGCGTTCCAGCTTTGATTGTAGTTACATTTTCTATCCACATAATGGCAGTGCCAGGTTTGGTACAGGCGTTCCAGCTTTGATTGTAGTTACATTTTCTATCCACATAATGGCAGTGCCAGGTTTGGTACAGGCGTTCGAGCTTTGATTGTAGTTACATTTTCTATCCACATAATGGCAGTGCCAGGTTTGGTACAGGCGTTCGAGCTTTGATTGTAGTTACATTTTCTATCCACATAATGGCAGTGCCAGGTTTGGTACAGGCGTTCGAGCTTTGATTGCAGTTACATTTTCTATCCACATAATGGCAGTGCCAGGTTTGGTACAGGCGTTCGAGCTTTGATTGTAGTTACATTTTCTATCCACATAATGGCAGTGCCAGGTTTGGTACAGGCGTTCCAGCTTTGATTGTAGTTACATTTTCTATCCACATAATGGCAGTGCCAGGTTTGGTACAGGTGTTCCAGCTTTGACTGTAGTTACATTTTCTATCCACATAATGGCAGTGCCAGGTTTGGTACAGGCGTTCGAGCTTTGATTGTAGTTACATTTTCTATCCACATAATGTAAGTGGTGATCAAGTTCCGAAGTTGTGAGTCGTATTGGGAGTAGAAGGAGTGATCCGTAGTGACGTACTGGGTGGTAGTAGTTGTTCTTTTTTGCTGCAGGAGGAGTCTCTAGTGGGGTGATAGCATGGTAGAGTGTTCTGTAGTGCTGAGTATTTGTTTCGAGAGTAAAAAAGATTATGTGTGGATTCAAAGATGGCTGCCATGCTGTAAACACTGCTAAACTGCAGCTCTTCAATTAACCCGAGGAAAATCTCTGATCTGAGTGGATATCAGGAGGTTTAAACATCAAATTGATGATAAAAAGTTGCATTTATACTGACCTAATCTAAAATCAGTTAAAAAAGTGAGAAAAAAAAGTATTTATCCATCAGGATTACAAGTGATTACTTTGCTCTGAAGAGAGAAACAAACAAAGGACCGTGTGCTTTCTTTATTCTGCCTTTCTGCTTGGGGAAAGAAAAATCTTGCAACAAGGAAGAACCATGGAAACAACTACTACTAAGACAAAGTTGTCAGAACTACAGTCGCCAGTAAAGGATGGAACTGCAAAAACAAAGGATTACTAGACAGCAGGAACAACAGAAACCAGAAACTAGATCCAGGACTGATCAGCCACTAAACATGGAGGATATCAAGCACGCTTTACTACCTATACAGGAAGCTCTAAAGGACTTGACCTCACAAATACAAACATTTGGAGTTTTATGCAATCAATTGCTTCAGAGAATGGACAAAACTGATACCAGAATTTCTGAAATAGAGGACAAAATTGACATGCTGGAGAAAAATCAAAGGTATGTGATGTGGATGTACAAGCCATGCAAAATAAACTTATTGATTTAGAAGCAAGGTCTAGAAGAAATAATATTATTATAAGAGGAATCCCTGAAAACATCCAGTATGCAGAGCTAATACCAGCCATAACACAAATATTTGAAATACTGTTAAATGATGCTGATGGGGTGAAACAGATTGTAATAGAAAGGGCACACAGAGCTGAGAGAGGTACAAGCTTCTACTATGCCTAGACCTGTATATGTTAAGATATTGAACTTTCAAGATGTTAGCAAAATACTGTTTACTGCAGAAAAATGGTGGCTATGTTATGAGGAAAAATGTTAAAATATTTCTGGCTCAAGATTTACCATTACAAGTAAGGCAGGCTAGACAGTCTTTATCTGCTTACTGTAAATTTCTGATTGATAAACAAATTAAATTCCAGATGAAATACCCCAATATGCTTACATTTATGGTGGATGGCACTAAATATTCTGTTTCCAATAAAAATCAGGCAAAAGAAGTGTTTCTGAAAGTTTTAAAGTTCTACCTGCATCAGAGGGCTGAAAAGAACTTCAATTGAGACTGGCATGTTCCTGTAGTCAGATCCAGCATGTATTTTACCTCAAGGCTTTTCTAATCCTTTGTTTCTTCACTAAACTGTTCAGGCCTCTGAAAAAGCAATAAAACTGTTTGTTTATGCTAATCTGAGGGTCTGCTGTCTGGTTTCCAGACTTTTATGGCCTCCAAGGTCTATTTCCATTGTGTGGTAAACAGGAAATGCCTGGATTTCAACTGAGAGTGTAGATTTGGATGTAATACTTCTTGTGGTCCTGCTGTGAAAGAGGTCCCTTGTCGTGAGTATTTCTGATGGTTTCCTGGCTTGAAAAGACAAAGAGAACTGAAAATAATATGATAATGTTCTTTTTATAACTAAATAACATTACAGTATGTACTTAAAGCACATAATAACATGTACTTTTACTGTTTTTTCTTCTTTTATAGGTGTGAACCAAAATTGTTTTTTTACTATATGCAGTGAGTGGCAGGCACTGTGTAGGGTACAGATCTAAAATGTAGGATGTATTTTTTTTTTTTTTTTTTTTCTCTCTCCTCTCTTCTGTAAAAAGTTTATGTACATAATGATTGCAACAAAACAGATACTTAAGGTAGGATAAAATAAGTACCCAATCTACTAAAACTTTCCTTTACACAGTAATAACCTTAGAAATGAGATTTGTTTAACTAATAGTTAAACCAAAGCTGTAGTTAAGTAGCGGTGTTTGGTAGGGAATGTGTAGTTTAGACTTTGATGTAGATATGCTAGAATATATAGGTTGTATGTTTAGGAAATGTTTTAAATGTTATTACCTGAAGTTTTTCAATGTGTTGGTGTGTTTAACCTTGTTTATATTTTCTCTTATACAAGACCTATATAAATCATGGTCCAGGGTAAAGTGGGTAAGCACTGGTTAGGGACGGGATGTAGGAAATGCTTCCAGATTAGATATAGTGTACAGTCAATACATGTCAATTTCATAATTCCCTCTTATATTGTTATTTGATACCAAGACCTGTGAATGTGGGAGTTGAACTCATGGAATGTTAAAGGGCTCCAGAACTTGAAGAAGAGAAAGCTGTTGCTACACATATTATTACAGGACAAAGCACTGTTTGTATTTCTACAGGAAACACATTTGATGAATGAACAATGGAATGATATTAGAAAAAGAACTGGATTAGAGAGCTAGTGACATCAGAAGGTAAGACAAACAGTGCGGGAGTGGCTATAATTATCAAAACCCAATACAAAGATAGGATTTTAGACTCCAAAGTGGATCCAAATGGGG